>NW_010266141.1:0-100980 GCF_000690775.1 Eurypyga helias
CCACTCTGTGATTCATTCTATGATTTTTACTTTTGACTGTGCATTTATGAGCCTGGATTTAATGCCAGAGGCCTTAAATCTAGCAGACAGTTTTGGAGAGCGCAGTGCTGAGACCTGTACCATGCCTTCAGCATCAGAGCAACTCATCTCAGCCCTTCACGAAGGACACTTGAATGTCACTTTGGTAAGAACAAGGCCCTGAACAGTGAAACCAGGAAATCCAGAACTGTGATTTAATTTCTGATTCCTACTCAATATGGAGTTCTAAACTAACCACTAAAGCTTAAATTTACACAGCCCACTGTTCTGGGGTGCCTGAAATATTGTTTCAGCTGAGATGTATATCACCAGAACTTCAGAAGTTCCTAGTGCTCTTAAAATTAACCAAAGACACTCCAAAATTAAACACAACTCACTGAATACCAGGTAAGCAAACACCACAAACTAATTAGTCTTTCACAAAACTGTCAAGATTTTTACCTTCTTCCAAAACAGCAGCAAAATCCTAAACTGAGGCAGTAGTATTATCAGATATTTACTCAGACTGTGGGGGAAGGTGGCTTCCCTTAACTCAAACTTTCTTGAAATCAGCAGTACCAAGAAGAAAGGGAGCAAAGTTGTGACATGCTCTGCTTCCTGTTTCACAAACCTCCTTGCTTTCAGCATTGTTTCCCATCTTGTATTCTCAGTTTGATCCTTTTCAGCTTTCAAGAAGAGCTGCTACCTAATCAGAGCAGGCAAAAAATTGATGCTACAGCCAGAGGTATGAGGAAGTCTTGTAAATTCATCAGCAGGACTCTATTTTTTATTGTGGGTTTTTTGTTTGTGGGATTATTTTTTTTTTTTTAAGTGCACACAAAATACACATCTGGCTGAAGTTTTCTTCTCAGTTATTAGGTCTCCACAGCTTCCTGTAACGAGAAGAAAATTCGTATTCAGGCCAGAACTTGTCCAGCAGAGTTCAAACTCTTAAAAAAAAAAAAATCCAACCAAGGTCAAGGAATACAAAGAGAGTCTATGAAAGCAGGTTGCAAGTAAGTCAGTAGATCTGAAGGTGATGGATGACATCTATAGGTACCTGTCCTCTGGTTACTCTTGGAAGAATAAGTTTATATCACAGTTGTCAAAGATGAAGCCTCAGTTTAAGGAGTTCATGCAAATCAGGCTATGACTGACATTCTCCTTGGGCCTCCTCCAGTCACGTAAGTAGAGAAACTCCACATGAATTTAAGACATCACTGAGGAATCACAAATGAGGGAAAATGTAAACTGATGTGTTTGGGGTTTGTTTGGAGATTTTTACTGGCATCTATTCTATAATAACTAATTTTCTCTTACCATTTTACACTAACAGGCCACCTGTTCCACAGGCCTGTCTGGTCATTCCACTGTCTGTTCAGATATGCAGGCAGACGTGCATCTCTTTGGGTACTATTAGCTCCGTGTGGTGTCATTTCTTAAAATGGCAAATCCTTATTCCTCTTTCCTCCACCCGCCCTTATCCTGCATGATTAATCTACTCTGCTGATTGACATAGGTTGAATGTGGAGCCTCTAATGCCTGGAGCAAAAAGAAAGTGTTCCTAGACCTTTCCTATCCTACAAGTATTAGTAGGTATGGCTACTTCAGGGTCCTTATGAGCTTGTGAAATCATTAGCTACTTTTTCTAGTCATTGACTGAATGTTCCTATTTTACTACATTCCTAGAGCTAATAGATGTTGCTTGGAAGTCACGAGACAAGGCTTATCATGCTCTCCTGATTTAATCCAGATAACATTCCTATTTGCTTATGAGCTGGAATTACATAGGGTTTTGTTTTCAGAGTAGGTGGTTTGTGAGTTTTTTTTCTGGTTTTAACTATGGATTTGGTCATCAAAAAACACACACTCTCACTGAATTAAATTATTTATGATTTAGGAAGAAGTGAACATGCACAAGGAAAGACACACATCTGGAAAATACAGGAAATGCATTTCAAGTACTATGAGTAGATGGTTCAGGTTACTTTTCCCAGGTAATTATTCTCCTGCTCCCCTTCTACTCACAGACATTTGCTAGCTGCAACTTCCAGCCTCAAGTCCTTTGTACACTTAAAATAGAAACATAAGTCTTTTCAGTCTGTAAATAAGCATGTATATTTTCAATTTGCTATGCATACTAAAAAAGGATCACTGGTTTCTGTACAATGAAAACAGAGGAAAACAGCTTTAACCTGGTTTACCTGAAAACAAATTCTTGACTTCTGCTGATCATGTATGCTTCTTATCCTCTAAATTACACATAGCTAAATCTGAACAATCTTTTTGCTAAGAGTAAGTTTTCAATCTGCTAACTTTCCACACCGTTCTATTGCCTTTTGTCCTCTACATCCTTAAGAAACATAGCTAATCAATTACAAATTTCAGTTTTCACAGCTATGATACTGCAAACCAGTTTGTATTCATACATAACTTTGGCAATTTCCAGTATAAGTTGTCATTTTTCACTAAATGCAGATCCATTTTTGTACCAGTGAAAATATCTGCATTCAGATTTTGCTGCATTTCCTGAAATACTCTAGACTAGTGGCACCACATCACCCTACATGGTTCCCACATCCCAAGTCACACATCAGGAGAAATCCTGCTTGCTTTAAAATAGAACTAAATCTTTCAATTCTATGTTAAAAAAAAAATCAAGTAAATTGAAATTATTCTCAGAAATCACACTGTATTTGAAAATCATCCAACTGCTTACGTGTAGCAGAGGCAAAATCTTGTACCATGGAGTTTTCTCCTGCACCATGACTGCAGCCCTGAGTCTCAGATACATCCCAGAGTTGATTTGTGTGCATCTCAGTACAGCTCCCTGCAAAGGATGCTAGTCCTTGTCAAAAATGCTTTTAATGTCTTGTTGCAGCCACAGTTGCTAACATATGGTGATAATTCAGGTGTGAATCTTTGCATTTACTGTTTATCTCGCCTTGTGCCCCTTGGCCACCAAGCACCAGAATAAAACCAGGTACTCCAGCTCATCTCTGTTTCCCTCACAAACGCATCCCTAACTCTCCTCGTACAGCCTTTCCTTCCTGCCCTTCCCAGGCAGCAGCACCGGGGTAGCACCCTCAGCCCCTCTAACTCTTCCCTATCTGTTCCTTTGCCATTGGCAGGCAGTTGGCTCAGAAATAAGCCCAGAATTTGGCATTGTTCCCCTTTCCCCTCTGGGATCAAGCTGAACTGAGTTCCCGTGCTTCTGCCGGGAAGGATGAGGTTGCAGGAAATCAAGAAGGGATTTTCTTCTCAGTGCCCCAGATAAACAACATGCAGACACTACCAACCTTATCATCTGCCCTTTGTGGAGGGATCCAGATGTAAGGCCAACAAATCTAAATCATCATTCCTAGCAGTACCTTCCCAGAGTGCCAACCGTGCTCATCAGTTTCACAAGCGAAAGAAAAAGGCAGAATGAGAGCTCATCACGGTCTCAAATCCTTATTTATTCTGAAGTCCCAGTTTCTCATTTTTGTTGGCCTCCTGGTTTCTAAATTTGAACTCTGTTCAATCACAACAAAGTGCCTAAATAGTTCAGGAGCAAAAGGCCCCTGTTGAGAAGAACAAAGCTGATTGAAAATAAGAACATACCTGCAATTCCTTTCACATCATGCCATCTCTATTAGCAATAACTGTATTTCATGAGCTTTTAACATTGTTGTCCCTTTTTTGTGGCTTCCTAAAGTTGCCACTAGCGTGTTAAAATTCAAAAAGCGAACCAACGATGAACATAATGCAGGATTCTTAGAATGCCATGGACATGGGTTTTCTCTAAGCAATTTTCATTTTAAGAGCTCACAGAATCCCAACAGTTCAACATCTGCTGGTCCTGCAGTTCCACGAAGGAAGAACCAGCCTCATGCCAACAAAAACACCACTGCTAAATCAACAACCTGGCTTAATCCACCCTATAAAGAAACAGCAAAGTTGTGCATCTAAAACCATTCTGGGTTTTCTCACTGAGAACAAGAAAGATCTAATATGTTTTAGGTATGTACACATAAGAAAATGCATACACACACCAAAAAAATACTTATAAGAAGGTCAATTTTTAACCTGTAACTTCCTAAGCAATTTTGGAAAACTCAAGATTGTGATGGCATTTGTTTTAACAATCAAAAAATAATAGAACACACATAGTCTTCATTCCTAACATTTGGTAAATACCTTTGCAGAGCCAGCTTGGATCTGTGTGTTGGAAGCCTACTCCTGAAATTTTTAAAAGTCTTTCCCTTAGTTCTTGCCATTTTAATACTGACCCACAATTGTGTATAAATGAAATTGTGCTGAAAAAAACAAGCCTAAAATTAGTTATTCAGTTCAGAATTCTGAAAAATAAAAGCAGAGGGACCACAATGAAAAGTTTTGTATCAAATTTTGATATTGAAATTTTATTACCTTTCTCAAAATCAAATTTGATTGAATGTCTGTAAAAATTGCTGTGTTAAAAACTGACAGTGCTTGCCAGGACATTGCTGAAAGAATTGCTGTATTACTGGAGACTCAGCTTGATCCAATTCATGGTCACACTGAGGCCAACACTTAAAACCCCACTCACTTCAGAGGGACTAGAACTCGGTACACAGACTTTGTTAAAATGCCCATGTAGATCCCTTAATGATTTTACACAAGTACGTTTCCAGAAATCACTTTTAGCAGTCACTAGCAAGTGAGGAGAGTTGTGTAAATGTAATTAACTGTTAATAAATAATTAACTAATAAATAATTAGCTGATTCATACAATTTTAAGACTGATTTTTCTTATTTTTTCTTTACCTTTTCAATGAAGGTAAGACAATGGTTGATTTTATCTGGCTTTAAAATCTGCTCTGTGTGCATTTGCACTTTTTTTTTTTTTTATTAACATCTGGAAGTGAGCTGCAGGAGGCTGTTTTCCCCACATGAAGCAGCAAAAATTTCTCTCTCAGCCAAAGAATCTCCAGCCACTGCTGATGGCACTTCAGATGATGTTGCTTAACCTATGAATCTCCACAGGCAAGGACTAACTAACTCCATCCTGTGAGAGCTGCATTCGTCACGCAATAGCTCCTTATTCCCACTGTGAATTGCAATCAGCTGTATCCCCATCCAATCAGGTATACTTGCCTGTAAACAACAAATTCACCCTGGACATTTCCCATACCAGCTTTCATTAGCTGTCACAGCCTCCCTTTAATTTCATCTGCTTGATGCACCAGTAGTGTCCATTTAAAATGTCACTTTCTATTCACTGGCATGCTGCCAAGGATAACTATTGCTTTCTACCTAGGGTGCAGATAATATTAAAGGTGCACTCTCTCATGACTCTTATGAAAGCAATCACTGTTGGAACCAGGAGTATTTCAGAGCTGCCAACAAACCATAATGGAAGGCACACTGAGAGAGGGAATACATAAAAACAAAAGGGCGGCCACTGCCAGCAATTAAAACACTCCAGGCTGGGTATGGCTGGCAGGCCAAAATAAAGGCTGGCTGCCACCACGGTGCGATCAGACCTGAGAATTGCTACCGAGCATCCCGTAGCCCTGCTCGTTCTCAGGCAGGGAGATTTCTGCTGCGGTACAGCTTCTGAATGGATACCGCTGTTTTTCCATCTCTCATTTTAAGACCAGGAGCAAATTGCCCCTTCCGTGGCAGACCTACTGATCTAATTGCCATTTTATAAGATGTCCGAGTGACAGTTACTGATGCAACATTAAGACTTCCTGAATATATTCCTTCACATACACAGCTAGGAAAGCACAACAGAAACAAAAAGTGCCAACGAGTTCATTTAATTTGCTTCTTTGCTTATTGACATTTCCATAGCAACTTCATTAGGAAAGTCATTCTTTTTTAATGCTCCTGCTTATGTTTTGTTCGGGACTGATCAAAGGCCTGGTACCAATTCTTGCTTTGTTCTCTTACCAAAGGTGATAATTTTCAGGAAAGTTTTGGTACAAATCAAAGAAGTCACTCAGGAACAGAATGACAAAGCCTGGGGATCTACATTTTTCACTATGAAAAGAATGAGGAATGTATTTGGTTTACCTTGAGGGAGTATTGTTTAGAGCATGATTCACGAAGGCATTTAAGTACATGCTTCACTAGATCTAAGGAAGTGCTTTAACTTACTTGACTTTCACCTGAATAGGCATCAACATGTGCCAAAATACGTTCTTGAGTCAGGGCCTAAAAATGGCTGTCAATCATCACTTACTACATTTGTCTATGAAGTATTAATCCACTGAGGCAAATACAATAAATAAATGAAACCAATAACGTACAAAACAGGCAACTAAAGTAATTCAAAACTTGTGGGTTTCTTCATGATCACAAACTAACTTTTTTATGGTTATACAGTTTTACATAATATACAAATTAAGAAATTTTCTCTCTTCTGTTATTCAAGCATCTTGTTAATCATCCCACATCAGTAACTGAAAATGTTGTATAAAATCCACAGGCCTTTTTAAGCCTCTTGGGTTAAAGTCAGCATTTGATATTGGAAAGGAAACCTAAATCAGCTTCTCATATATCCTTCATATTTACAAAATATAAAATTTTATTTCATCGCTGTTCTGAAGAGCTAAAAAAGTATAATGGATTCAGTAAATACTTCTTATAAAGAAGAAATTACGAAGACAGCCTTGCAGGGAAGTAAGCAGCAACACAAGTAATGGAATTTATATCTCTGAATTTCTCAAACAACCTGAGATGAGAAGATCCAAATTCTTTCTCCAAATGATTTAGCTGGGAACAGGCTCAAATTAACAGATGGCAAAAGCCAATCTCATTATAACAGGAAATAGATAAAAGCAAAAGTCCACTATTCGAAGAGGAATAAGGAAAAAATGTAGTTTGAAACATCCCTTCCAACCTACTACTGCATGCTCACTGATGACATATACGCATATATAGGTTTGTAGGTACATAAACCACCAAACACCTGCTTTTATAACAAAGTCCCATTCTTTTAAGTCTGTCTGCTAAATTTTAACACAGACTCTCAAACAAGCTAAAAAGGAAATTAAAGACACTGATTTATTGTAGCATGAGAAGAGGAAATAGGGATTGTATTCTTAGGATTGCTGTAGCTTTTGAGGCATGCAAACAAATAAAACAGAAAATGTATGCACATAACTGCTATAAATGTGGAGTTTTGTGCCTAGCCATTTTTTCTATACCCTGTGCTTTCTGAAGTGCAACAGTTAAGCCAGACAAGGCCCCAATCTAAAATAAAACAAAATTGTGAATCAAAAATGTCTAAAGAGTTGCAGTGAGCTTCCTCACGAATTAGAGATTGGCTCAAATCAAGGCGTCCAGATCCAAAGCCAAACAAGCTATTCCCTCATACTAAATAACATGTCTGTAATTATGCACAAAGGCTTAATTCCTCATTCCAGTAGGTGCCATTCCTATGAGAAAATCTAAGGAAAAGGGCATGGATTCTTCTCCCTCTCCTATGACATAGAGCAATTTTTACTCTATACTGAACACTTGAACACAGCACAAATGTGGGACACAAGCACACTTCTGAGCTCTCACAAACAGCTCATGCTGACACCTAAGGATTTCCTGGAAGGCAGCTTAACAACAAACACGCAGAAAACTCAAACTATTCCAACACTGTTCCTCATCTCTTTCACTTTCCATAAAATGTTATGGTTAAAAGATTGCTTTAATATCTCTGCTTTGATTTATTTACATTCTCCCATCCCTTATAACTACCTTGTTATGATTCATTCTAGCTTCACAACATTTCATCAGTCACATCCAGTCACAGCACAGCTGTATTTCAAGCAGAGATTTATGTAGAGGGCACCAAATTTCACAGTACCAGAATGCAGGATGTGTCCTACATGTGCATTCCGCTGAGGCTGCAAGGTCACCCAGTGCAGGGAGGGGTTCTTCTCCACCAAAGGGTAAAAAAAAAAAAAAAGAGAAAAAAGAAAAAAAAGAAAGGTTCAGGCTGCCCTGGGACAAGGCCACTTTTTTTCTCCATTGTGACGAGTCTGACATTTATGCGATGTAAGTATAAACTGCATGACATTATACTATGACACAGTATAGCAGCAGCAAGAATTTATGTCCTCTTCTGACATAATCTGTGTGCTCAGATTTAAGCTAGGAAAAATATACACTGATGATCCTTGTTAGAATGTGATGCCTCTACAAAAGGTATTTTCATGCCTTTTATCATTTTTATCACTATCTAATTATGACAGTTGCTATTCAAAGGGCAACTTATATTCAGAAAAATAATCACAGCAGTATCTCAGATACCAGAGTTTGGTAATTATGAATGAATGCTGAATCTTCTGTACAAATCATTACCCTAGAAGAACAAGGGAAAAAAAAAAAACAAAAACAGATGAATGAACAAATGAAAACTGAAAACAATGGATTTTACCTCCAACGATGTGTAGGTATAATGCCTCCCAGAGGAAGGTTACAAATTAAAAATAGAACTAGAACAGAGTGAAAACTGGGCTATTCATGAATTTACCTGTAGATTTCCTGTGACCTTAAGTATAACCTTAATTTACCCATACCTTAACTATAGGAAGTAAGCATTTTTTTCCTCTGAAAGCTTGTTTTGCCCCTTGAAAACTGTGAGGAAGCCCTGAGAGGCAGGAGGAGCACTCTCCTGCAGTGCATTGCACGACCAATCCCTGAAGAGAGCCTGCAATCATCTACGTCGAGCTATCCATGAGTGAGCGCCGGCGTGGGTTCACTGAGCTGTAAGGCTCGAGCCAGTCTTCACTCCAGCATCCACACTGCTCCCATTCAAGTTCCTGCATCTGATTTTCCCAAGCTAGCAGGCTGTGAAAGCAAGTCTCTCAGCCTGACTTTAGCCTTGAGCAAAAGTGCAAGTCAGAATGTCAAGAGCGTAAGCAAATAAAGACTTCCAAGAACAGCATTTCAGGCAATTTTTAAAAATTTCTGTTGTGAAATGGAAAGCAAAACAAAAAATTGAAAATGTATTTACAGTAGATATATATTTAGCTTTTACAAAATTAGAATATCTGTTCTAAATTTTCAGGTCTTAATAAAGCTATATATTATAAAAATGGTAAAAATTTCAAAGAAAAAACTATTTATTACAGAAATACCAAAAGAGAAATCTTCAATCTTACCGGTTTTAGCCATTCTCTTGAGAAAAAAAAAAAGAGCAAACAAAAAAAATTGATCTTTGTTAACTTTTCTACAAATTGTTTTGCTTCTGCTTTCCACAGATACTGTTTTCTAGTAGAAGGCACTTCAAAGAAAAATTTCCAAGCACCGTTAATGACAATTCATAGGCTTTGACAAACAATATTTGTCTTGAATTTCAAGTTTCTATGTCATCAAGAGCTTCCATGACACAGATGAGCAATAAAATAAACAGTTACTTCAGAATTGATCCTGGTTTTATAAAGATTTATAGATTGTTAGTAATTTTTCATCAAATCCATCTTTAACAGAGAAGTTTAGAATGTTATGACTTCTAAGCGGTGCCAACTGCTTTGAAAAATATGTTTTGCATTCTGTAAATTTAAAGGCTAATAAGATATGTATTCTGGAAGTGGGAGAGGAGGCAGACAGCCTCTGCCTTCTCTTGTACCTGCGGTAACTGCAAAAGGAGGCATTGAGGTGGGTGACACCAGCACCGAAACTCGCTGCCACTGAGGCAGACCCACATCCTCCTGCCAGAGGAGATCACATGGATACTCTGACAGAAAGAGGGAAAGACAGTTGTGCCAGCACCGGGTGAAAATCCTTCAGTGACCACCTGCAGGGGCACAGTGATATTTTCCTGCGAGGTACGTCAGAGTATTGCAGGAGGGTGCCCTACTGATGAGTGTGTTAGCAATGAGAGAGTTTAGTGAAAAGCCATGAGAATTATTAATGACTGGAGAATTAGCAATACGAACAAACTGCCAACAACTGTAAGCAGATTTGTTTCTTTGCTAGAAATTTTAGCATGTGAATTTCTTTTAATTTGAAAATATTCTAATTCAAACAATATTAATTTCATTTAAGTCATAAGATTTCTGATATGTAAAACAACCAAACAGAAATACAATCACAGTTCCTTCTTAATTGGCTAAATTAGGATTTTATTCTTTTGTATACTGAAGCTGAAGTTAGGCTTTTATGGCTTGGGGAATCAAGGCCCTGGCCCATATATTTTCCCTAAGAACACATAATACCAAAAGTAGAAAACCAAAATCAATAATGTTGGGGAAAAGAGCTGATTATTTATTTTGATTATATGCACATCTATTTATCTGGCTCCTGCTCATATGTTCTCCATATTCGGGACTGGAAGGCAATGGAGGCCACAGCAGAGCGATGGGGTGATTCTTTACGTCATCCTGAGTGACAAGAATTTCTGTTATCCAGGCTAGACCTTCTGATCTGACCGTAGCCCTGGGTAAACCTCAGGGCTTCCTTCACACAGACAAAATCAGAAAAACAAAATAAACCCCAGATCCATCTCCGGTTTGTTTCCAGCAAACTCTATCTGTTTAAAGTAGAGATGATTTTTTTTTCCCCAGAAAATAATAAATACTCTGCTTAGAATTTATTTATTTTTAGGTCACACTGGCACAGAGATTATGCCCTTCACAATGCAATTTTCATTCAAAACTTGGCAAAAAATTTGAGAGTTCTTTACCTTAACTTTATACCTACCTTGCAATGAAGAAATGTTTTTGTAAAGATACATTCTTAATAAAAATTTTACTTAAACAGTGGAAATTAGTTACCCAAATACCCCTTTTTTTGGTGTCTGTGCCTCTCATGCTCCTCAAGCTGTTTCATTCTGTATTTTCTGGCATGCCACCACAGAAATTAAATTGCTTCTCCTCTCTTTGAAAAACAAAATCTGCAAAGTTTCTATTTTAATGGAAACCTTGTCCTTATTCTCCCCAGCTTCAATGAAAAGCCCTTTGACACTCGATACAGCAGTGCATTAAACATAACAGGGCAGGCGAGCAGCGGATGGCCCAGTGTCAGGCCCTTAATACACCATCACATCTCAAACAGGAACCCGATTCTCTGTCCGTGGGTGCCACAGAGAGCTGATGTCATAAAATGGCTATGAGGAAGAATAATACCATCAGAACTGTTTATTTAATTAGTAACAAGGGTAAAATCCTCCTAATGCAGCTTGATCAAGGGTCAGTTTGAGGGGTCTGTATCGGAGTATGGGTAGCTTTCAGTGGCTGGGGCTTAATAATAATCTCTAGACTTCAATTTCCTACTAATAAAGGGTAATATAATGTAGGGTAAGCCCTCTTATTTGTTCAGTTCTTTTTAACCACTGAGGAGCTAATATGCAACAACTGAACAAACAACGGCCACACAGGTTTCATTTTTGGAATCACAGATGACCTCTGATGAAAGAAATGATCAGTCAAGCTCTGAGGCAAAGATGGAAAGTTTGCTAGCAAACGCCTATTTTTTTCTCCATGAAGCAAAAGAAAAGTAAGCTACTCTCAAATAACCATATGCAATATGAAGTAAAAGTGCCTGAAAATGACTGTGGAAATGTTATACTATATGAAAATGTCACGGCTTTCAGTGAATTTCTATTGGTAGGTTCTGAAGAAACTCGCAAACATATTTGACTAAACTGTCTGTAGAAAGCTCTGCTGTTATTATTGTTGTGTATGCAATGGAGTTGCTGAATTCTGAACATTGCGTCTTTACAATTCTAATAGCACCTAAACTCACTTTGTTGTTTTCTCCCACATTCTCATACCCAAATACCTGCTAAACCTCAATCCCCCCAGAGAAACCCTTGCCTATGTGAAAGCACAGCTGAAGCACCAGACATTTTCCTTACTATGGAAGAACACCACTTTGCACTTTTTAAAAAATACTTAGGTCAAAATAATACAGTAGCCTCCAGATGTCAGGGCCAATTTCAGTACCAAGGCAAGACAGCAGAGACACAACATACCCACTTGTAGTAGGGTAAAATTCAATCTTTTTAATCCAGGATTTTCATGAATCTGTCACAAATTTTTTCCTTCTTAAAACTGCTGGGATTTTGTTTTCTGTATGCCCATAGGTCTTTGAATTTGATTTGCAGTTCTTTGCTTACTCACCATTCTTTGGATGCCACCCTCCCTATCTTTCCTCCTAATTTGCCTGGATGGTTGCTCTGACACCAGCTCCCTCAGGAACGATCTTGGCTTCCCACACCAGAATTTTAATCCAATGAGTCTTTTTCCCTGGGGTGGGTAATCAATACTGAGAGTCAGATTTATGTCCCTCTAAATATATTAGCTATGAAATAAAACCCAGAGAGGGTGCCATGTTATTTCATAACATGTTAGTAGGAGAGGGATGTGATAAAAACAATGTTTTAATGTTTTGTTTCTTAGACTAGAATAAATTTGAGGACAAGGTTGGTAAAAAATATATTGAAAATATTTGCAGATAAACTGTATACTGTAATATTTTACTCTACACCAGATTCCTGTTACCTAGGTATTGAAAGAATGAGAAGCAAATTAAATAATATGGTCTCCAGTGAATAGGAAATGTAAACTCTATTAATGCTTATAGGAATTACACCTACGCATTGAAAGGGCAGTATACAAGACCTTTAAATTGATTACCTGACAAATGACTATAAAACAAGAATAATTATTTTAAAGCACTGTGTAACTATTTCAAACTCCAGAGTTCATGGATTTTACGGTTATGAAAGCAGTTTGTAAAGCTTGTAAAATAATGTGTACAATATGTAGCAATGGGAAACAACACAAAAGTTCAGGATTTACCAAAATAATAACTAAAAGCTATAACTAATTCAACATCAATTTGGGGGGACTTTTTACAAGGGCCTGTAGTGACAGAACAGGGGTAACAGGTTTAAACTGAAAGTGGGGAGGTTTAGATTGGATATCAGGAAGAAGTTCTTCCCAGAGAGGGTGGTGAGGCACTGGAACAGGTTGCCCAGAGAAGCTGTGGATGCCCCATCCCTGGAAGTGTTCGAGGCCAGGCTGGATGAGGCTTTGAGCAACCTGGTCTAGTGCAAGGTTTCCCTGCCCATGGCAGGGGATTGGAACTAGATGATCTTTAAGGTCTCTTCCAACCCAAACCCAAATTCTGTGATTCTATGATTCTATGATAAATGAAATAGGTGCCAATATGGTTGTAATTATCAGGCAGGTACACTATACAGGATAGAGAAGGAAGTTCTGGTGGCAATGAAGTTACTTACAAGCAGTTATTTTAAAGGCCGAAGAAATTAAATAGCATCAAGGCTATACAGCATCTCTTAAAAACCGTCACTGGGCCATTCCAAAACGTCCAATATTCATGTAAAGTAAACTCAGACTCTTCTTTCTGTGCAAACAGCAAAAAGCCTGCAGCAAGAGGGAGAGAGAGAGAAGGGCATGAAGAGGGGAAATAGTTTCAGATCTCTTATTTGACAGAAACATTATCTTCAGGAATCTGATGAAATTCAGTGGCTCTGACAACCACATACTTAATATTACCCACAAACATCCTCAGTGCAGAATTCTCAAAATTTTATTCTTTTTTCTGTCTTGCAGCAACAAAGTTTAATTGGGATATTGCTGGGAGCAAATGCCTTACAAATGCCTTCCAGAAACGTTTGTTAAATAGTCATTCCAATTAATTCAAACATAGTGAGAATTTAGATTATTTCAGATAATATTATTGACAAGGTGCTTGAGGGTTCATACTCTTTTCAATCCTTTTCACACTGCAGACTGTCACAAGAGTTTGCTTTCTGTTCATGCATTTCATAGAAGTGTTAGGTATCCACTTCACCCCCTTCCCTTGTCCAAACTGTCTCATGTCTTTGATTCCTGCATGCTGTGGATTTACGGTCTCCATTCTGAACCTGGTTTCCACAAAGACATTACCAATTTTTTGCCCTCTGATCTTCAGACTGACATAATTGCTGGGAAGTGACTGACCTGTACCTGGATTCCCACTCTCCAGCCTCAGGTGATGACAAGCAGGGAGCTTTCCCATTTGTCATCACAGAAAGATCCTGAAGCCAACAATGATGGAATAAAATTGTAGCATCATCTCCCATCATTCCATAGTTCCTAAGTCCTTTCTGCTTAATTTTTCATCGCTATAGCATGGCACAGACACTAACTTGCTATATTGGAAGAGGCTGCATTGAAAATTTATAATGAACCAGCTAAAGTAATCAGCTAAAATCTGATTGTTTCCAATGTCCTCAAATGCTATAATCAGACTTCAAAAACAGGTACAGATGAACAACATCAAATCGTAGTATTACTGGGGGGGATAGAGGGAGAAGAAAAGAAAAGAAAAAAAAAAACCACAAACAAAAAAAACCACAATTAGTCTTTTCTCAGTCTTGGGTTTTGCTTAATAAAATATCATACAAATTCATTCCTTGATAAAAACCAAATCCTTTGATCAAATAAAAAAATATGGGAATTAAATATTTACTTCCAGCACAACAGATGATGTTTCTTATATTTAATGCTTGTGCATAGAAATGTCAAATGAACATTGAATTGTGCAGGTCAAATTGATGGCCAGGTTAAAGGTCCTATGTAATTTGGACTGCAAATCTCTGCTTTTCAAATTGTTGACTTTCTGTGATGCAAAATGAAATAAACATGAAGTCTTTATCCTGTATTGCTTGCACAATCAGATCATTAGATAATTAAAACAACAAAAGATACACAAAAATATTGGCTATAGATGTAAATCAATTACTCTAAAAGCAATTACTTTGGATCTAAATTAGCCAGGGTTATATGGGAGATATATAATATTTAATTTGCTGTATGGCTCTGGCACAAATCCAGTCAACAGCAGCAGCAAACTAAAGTCACCACTTCCCAGTCAAGGTAAAGAGCAGCAACACAATCACGCTGTATTTGTGACCCCAGCTCTTAAAGAAAAGATGTAATTAGTACTGCAACAGCTATAGCATGGAGAAGAACTTCTGCTACTTTGAATGAAAAAGCTTACCATGAGGCAGAATGAGAACTAGCCTAGGGAAACCATCTTCTCATTTCTTCTAGATTGCACATCAATTCTGTCACCAGATATGTAAAATGAATTAAACCTTTACTCAAAAATATATGTGCAGTAGAAAAAATACACCTGGATACTGAAAACCAGCAGATGCTGTAGCATTAATTTTAAATCTAGATTGAAATATTTTTAAAGGGATCTGGTTACTCCAGAATAATTAGGACCTGGGCATTATTGCCACAGGAAACCATTTGTCTAACACCTCGCCCTCTCTCTTTTAGTGGGTTGATCTTACAGCAGATCTTATGCTAGGACAAATAGCTTCCTTATGAGATATTTTCAAAGGCCTACGTTGAATATCTTTGCACTGGCCTTGAAAGTCTGGAATTGCATTGACACTACTCAGTTGCACCTCTGGTGCTTTCACACACGCTGACTTGGTTTTGGTCCCGAGAGGAAGCCAACATTTGAACCAGTTTGAGATCCTTCTGTTGAAGATGAGGAACTAGTGAGATAATTAAGTAAACTTATTCATGAAATCTTGGTTATCTGACGCATTTGTCATATGTGCCCAAATGTTACGTTCCTCCCTTCAGGAGGAAGAAGGCAGATTGTGCCTTTCTTTGGGGAGCAGCCAAGCATGGCGGAAGAAGAAGTAGTGCCATGGTGGAGAAGATGGCAAGAGCGAAATTTTCTTCAAGGGGGCTCAGCGCAGGCCGCACTGTTGGGAGGAGTTAAGCCAAATCCCTTAAGAACCTGTGAGGACTGTGCTGAGTTTGTTGTAACTGAATGGAATGAAAATTAGCATCAAAACCTCCCTCTGGGAAAGACAAAGTAAGCAAGGGAAGATTTGTTTAATGTCTCTCTTGTTTTCTTTTTGACTTTCTTCCTACTTGGTTTTACCTAGTCACTTTGAATTGTCCCCATTACACAAAGGCGATGGTTCTTGACTTCTTAAAGCATGAGCGAGGATGCCTGGGCAGGTCAACCTCAGGCTTCTGGCATCCCCGCACAGACTGTCCCTCACACACAAGGCCTTATCTGGCTACAAATGGGCAACCAGAGGAAATTCCTCTAAACTGGAAATCACAACTGTTTCTTTTCATGGCAAAACTCACTGCAACATTTCTTTTCTTTTTTTCCCCAGTTTAACTGTTTGCTATCTTTCTCCTGCCATTCTGCAATCTGCTGCCCTGACCCCAACACTCTGATCTTTGTCCTAATCGGGGCAAAGCCTCTGGAGCAGCACAGATGAGTGTTGGGACTCAATATATGGTCAACTGCTTTGGGCAGTAGTTTCTCTTGTTAAGGAGTATCCTTACACAAGGTACATTCTGGAATTTGCAAAGGAAAGTTTTGCATTTTCACCTGTTTCCAAAAAAAAAACCATGCCATTTTATTCAAGAGCTGCATAAAAAAGAAGTCTTTTTTCTCTCAGCCACTCACCCAGGTTCTGTAAGGTGTGCTCCAGCATGCAGCTCTTTACGCAGCAGTCTGGAAAATCTGCACCACCACCACCACGTTTAAAAGTCGCTTTGTGTGGACAAAACTACACAAAAGGCAGGAGCACAAATGACTGTCCTATTTCTTAATAAAACGTAAGGGCAGTCCTCTTCAAATTCCTTGTGCCTCCAACAGCTCTGCCATTCGGTTGATGTATGCTGCTCCTGCTTTGGGAAGAGAAGTCTCTGTGTAAGTGACTACAGAGGGCACAACCCTGAGGTACAGCTGGCCATTGTGAGAGCAGGCAAAATACATGTACATCAGTTATATGACATCCAGAATCTCTCACGTATCACAAAGCACTTCAAAAAGTGACACCATGCATTTGAAAGAAATTAATTTTTGTGTCAGGCCAATACAACTCTAAAGTCACAGTTAAGCTTTTTTTTGGAGCAAAGCCCAGTGACACGCAAGATAAAGTTTAACTTCAATTTTCCCATAGAGCAAGAAGAAGGAAAAAAAGAGGAGAGTTGAGGTCTGGTCAGAGGGAGAGAAGGTAGTATAATGCTGCAAAGGGAGAAGGGTAATAGTTATAGGAAATCAAAAAGAAAATTGCTCCAAATACCATAAGTAGTTCTAAGAAAACCTCAAATCCCACTTAAGAACTTTAAATAGGACAAAATTGGTGCCTGAAGAGGCACACTGGACTTGTTCTGAATATCTTAGGCTGTTCTGCTAAATCAATTCTCTTTCATCATACATTTAATCTGCCTCTCTGTAAACAAACATTTGGCTGAATAAAATCCTCGGACAAGGCAGGGATGCGGGGAGGTTCATTTTTGGGAGTAGGTCTCTCCAAACTAGTCGTTTCAAGAGAGACTTTGGAGAGCTATCCCCTTTTAACATGCTAAATGAAATAACCTATTAAAGCAGTGGGACAGAAGCTTTTGTCACGCCTGTGCCTCAGCCCCCATCACCACCTCAACCCCATGGCCGCCTGATGGGGGGGAGGCACACCGTAAAGCCCCCATCCCTGATCCTGCGCAACTACTGGAAAAATAAATTACTGAGCTAGGAATGTGAGAGAAAGAGCAATTAAAATTTTTCACCCTTTTTTAATCAAGGGCTGTTTTGCCTTGGGGGCTTGGAGGGGAAGCAAATCAGGCTTTTCAAGCTTTTGCAGGGTAGGCTTTGGAAAATGTCTGTAATAGATGTCGCCGTCCTTTACGGACTCTGCTCTGCCCTTTTTACTTTCCCTTATGGCACACGTGCGGGGAGATTTGTTAGACTTTAAACTTGTCACAAATATAGTCGCTAACAATTTGCCCCCATGTTCAGATGCTTTTGCGATTGCTTTCTCCAGTAATTACTCAGTGGGTACGCCACAGCAAGCTCCATAAGTTACAGCTAATCACTCTTAAGTGCTGGAAGCAGGACTGTATTTGTGCAAAGAAACAGCAATCAAATATGGTAAGCAGATGGCTGTTTCTTGTCCTGTTACCACACTGAGCACAACAGATTAAGCCATAATGGATTTATCAGCACTGATGGATACATTAACACCATATGCTTTTATAGAATAAATAGCTTTTGACATTTCATTATAACTTCTGATGCCCTAATTTTATAAAAGCTGGTTCATTTGAAAGGAAAATCCAGATGTTTTCAACAAAGCTTGTAGGTTTTTCTGTGTTCTCCTTAAAATCCCAGAAATAGTTGAAGAAACCCATAGCATTTCTTTGAACCATAAATTGAATATGAACTTCTCTAGCAGCTTTGTGACAATCAATTCTTGTAATAGATAAATACCAGCATTTTAAAACTGATTAAAGTATTAGCTCATTTGTCATATCTCAAGAATCATGTATAACATTATATAAACAGCAGTAAACCAAATATAAGTATCTGAAACCTTTTTCTTTCTGATTTATAGGTTGATCTGTAAGGTAGGGAAACTGATATTTCTCAATCCTAACAGAAAGCAAACCCTCAGATTTTTCAGAAGTCCTCATCTGGTGAGATGAAGGGAAAAACCGTAAGCAATCTTCAAGGAATGTGGGTGTCAGCTGCCCAGGGTGCTGTCAGTGGATGAACAGCTGAAATGTATAATGGGTGCATTGGTGCACTGACACAGCAGACCCTTCAAACCAGGCTCTGAACAGCTATTGCGCACAGTCATCATACAAAGAGTGATCAATGGGTATTCATTTCTCGTCCCGCTGCCTCTAGAAAAGCAAAATGCTAGCTGCTTAAATCACAGTAAAACTGTGAACAAAACCCTGTGCTTTCTGGGCACAATAGGCATTTCTGGTGTGTCTATTCAGTAGCCCACAGTAGTTGAAAACATGCTTAAAAGCTTATTCTCTGTCATCAATCAAAACCAGCTGCGTGCATGTGTGCGCACCGCCGCACCTTCTCCATCCCTCCCTTCTTATACTTAAGTTCCTGTACAGGTCATCAGTTTGGCGTTTGTTAATTGCTCGTCTGCAGTCTAGGTTTTAATCACCTGATCCATCAAAAGCCCTTCTTTCCCTGCCTATATTCATCTTGTCAGTTAGTGACATTTTTTGTAATGAAAGCAGTAGATCTATTGATAACATCCCTCAACAGAGTGGAAGGCATCCTGCGTTAGCTTTGTCTTCTAAACCAGCCCGTTCTATTACAATTGACCTTCTCTTCTTGATTACCACACAAATCATAGTCCTCTCCCCACTCCTCCCCCTGCTTCCCTCCCCCCCATCTATTAGAGTATTTCTTCCTTAGCTGTCCGATTGCCTGACTGCAGCTGGTAATTGGATTCATGTTTGGAGCACAGCTTTCTAAGTACAAGCCTGGAATAATTCAAATAGGACCCTGGCCTAGGGCTGGAACCTTATGTTAAATTCAGATTTGTGTCTGTAAAATCTAGAGTATCCTGACGGGAATATAATCCACTTAATGGCATAAAATCCTGTCCTATTTGCAACCTGCACTTATTTTCTTCTCTGAAGCAAAATTCCATTTCAGTACTCTTAAGATGTTAAGGGCCAGGCAATTTCATTACGGTGACTCGGTGAAATGTAAAGATGATGTTACTTTGGCAACTATCTCGCCCCACTCTAGGTTTCAGGCAATAGAGCAGACAGTTTTCATTCGTGACAATACAAAAATTAGACACCGTAAAAAATAAAAACCCAGCCTCGTAGCACGCTTTGTGTGTACGGCACACCGTTTAACGTGGCGTCTCCAGAGCCTGGAACTTACCACTGGGAGCAAGCTCAGATAAAGCTGTTACACTGGAAAGCAAAAGTGCAGTTAGCAGTATCAGCTCTCGTACTCTGCACATAACATTATTTTGGCATCAGTTTATTCACCTGAAGTTAAATAATACAGACATGAAATGCAGTCAGATTCATCTTGTTCCAACTATAAGTGTTGGCAATTTTCCCCTTTCTGTTTCTCAGTCCTTCACACAACAAGGCCTGAATTTTGTACTGACCTACAGCACCACTTAACCCCTGTGATAATAGAGATGAGCAGTTCGCCTCAGCCTGGGCACTCTGCTCAGCTCTGACCCATGACTAACTCTGTGCGTAGCCCATCACAACATCTAATAGCAGCCTCATGACACAGGTTGCCCAGAGATGTTGTGGATGCCCCATCCCTGGATGTCTTCAAGGCTAGGCTGGATGTGGCTTTGAGCAACCTGGTCTAGTGGAAGGTGTCCCTGCCCATGGCAGGGGGGTTGGAACTAGATGATCTTTAAGGTCCCTTCCAACCCAAACCATTCTATGGTTCTATGATTCTATGACACAAGTTTCCACCCTTCTTCCTGATAACCTGAACCTCTTTTTATTTGAGCTTTGTGCAGCCTAAGTCATAGAAATAACATCAATTTGTAATGGTCCACATGCCATACTACATGCCACCCTTGCATTAGAGCATCTCCCTTTAGCTCTAAGCATAGTCTGATGGCACTTTGATCACACACTTAAAACACAACCGGCTCCAAAAATGAACACAGACTTAATACCTACCATGCCCTCTAGATCTTCTGAACCTTTCTGCAGCATCAGCAATCTTCCAGACAAGTCACTACACCTAACCCTGGACCTCCCTTTGAATTAGCCAAGGAACCTTTACCAACCAAAGAAGTAAATATAACAAAAACATATTGATGCTGACTTTTGTAGATGGGGTCCTCTCCTTCCATCTTCCCAGTAGAAGTGAGCTTGAACCAGAACACACCAAATATTCCTCACCTCCAGGACACAATGACCTTCCAGATGTGAAAGCACCTGGGTGCCCCAAGAAAAGATGAGAAATCAGACTCGGGTGTTATTGCATACTCTCCATTTAAACATTTTCTTCTGAAACCTGTTCATTGCCTGAGCTGCTCCATCATGTACCCCAGCTTCAGCCCAAACCTACACCTTTACAACAGCTCTCCAACCCCAGACCAAATAGTAGAGACCTGCCAAGAGAGCAGGTTACTCCGAAAGCTGTTGTGCTACCTCCCAGGTGCACAGTTGTACAGATGGACACCCAAAGGTGCTTTCACTGTTTATTGACAGGTGAAACAACCAGTCTGAAGCAATTCATTTCTGCGTCCATGCTTTGCAGAACATTGGAAAACAAAGATGCTATTTTAAGAAAATATTTCAAAGTTTTGACATTCAACTGAGGGGTCATTTCCTACCAATACAGCAGCTTTTCAGTTTCTGGTGATAAAACACCCACCTGTGATGTGGAAGATCTGGGTTATGCTTCCAGCTGTGCTTGATTCAAAGCTAGGTGGGAACACAAGGGCCTCTGACACACCTGCGAAACATGATTTTACTGGCCTGCTAAGTACTCGGCCTCGCTGTTCCACTTTCCATAAGCGACTCTTCCCCTCAGCAGGTGTCTGCACATAGTACCATATATACTATGCACACGCTATGCAGTTCCTAGTTTGTTTCATGAAGTTCAAAGCATCATCTTAAAACTGCTCTCCCCATGACAGGTTTAACGCTCCCTTGTTCTCGTTTCACTGCATGTTCTACTCAAGACCTAAATTTTCTTGCTGAAAATATTACCCAAAGTAACACATGCCTTCAACTTTCATTTTGACAACTTGGCATTTTCAAGTGTCCTTTCTCCAGAGGAGAGTGGTTCTGCAGCGGCACAGATAGCAGCACTCCACCTCGCTAACCAGCCAAAATTATCCAAAGTACCACCAGAATCAGAGAACTAGAAATTGGTTAACATTTGTTTCTCCTGCCCACCCAGCCACAGCTTCTGCACCGCATTGTTTACCTTCTCTTCTTTCATCACTAAAGGTCTGAGGTATTGGCTCATGATAATCTGAGCCCTTGGTCTCATTCTGGCACGTTATCTATTTGCAGCAAGAAAGACAAATTAAGCTATTTAATAAGCTTAAAAGTTCAATTTATCAATAGCCTTTAAGGTTCCCGAAAAACCCTTCTACAAAAATTAAAAAAAAAAAAAAATCGCTATAATCTCCACTTTCAGTGTTCCTGCCATGAGAAGGAAGTCATAAAGTAGCTGTTGACTTCATCCATGGTGTCACAGTTTTCTACAATGCAGCTCTTCAAAGCACAAGAGCTGCCCTGTTCATTTTTGAACAGCAAATCTCTAACTCTTTTTTCCTTATTTAGCTTGAGTGTGTGACCTGGGACTTAGTAAATGAAACTTGTGCCTAGGGTTTAAATGCTGGTGATGGCCTCATTTCCTTGTCTCTACAAATAGGTTCATCAGTAAGCAGAATCTATCTTTTCACCTGCATCTATCCTACAAATAAAATGTTTTTTTTTTCCACACTACCTGATTGAAAAGTGTACTGGAACCAATGGAATCTGTCTATTGCTGACACTACCAACAGTTTATGTGGTAGATCTTGTGGTTACTATTTTCCTTAGAATTGCAGTTCCTAAAAGTTAGTGATGAAGTAAAAACCTCATGTTCCTCTTTCTCATTTTCACTTAGCACTCACCTGGGGAATTCCTAACACTATCTCACCCTCTAATCCCTGAAAATGTTACAGAAGTGAGCTTTAAAGCCATTAAAATGACAGAAAAAAATCTCTTTTCTTGCCTTACTCCTACCATTTTCTGCTCTTGCAGAACTGAAATGCCCTCCAAGTCATGATTAAAGGGGCCATTTCTGGCCATGCAGTGATGGAGAGCCTCTTCACAGGTGCTGATTGACTTTTACCTCGCACTAGGAGGTTGGAAATATCTGACAAGCCAAAAAGGACCGAAGAGCTACTTCAGATTGCAGGGTGTGATTTACCTCCTCACAAGTCTCCTCATTACAAACCAACTCACTTGGCCAGACATTTCCATGAGGATTTGGACTGAGAGAACTAAAAATTATTTCAGTGAAAGAGAAAAACACATAATAAGAAAAACAAATAATAATATAACACATAATAAAAACACATACAATAAAAACACAAATTCACTGGTGACAAATTATTTCTCTTGATGGTCATGCAAACAATTGCAAATTGAAGAGTACAGGTGTTACTCTCTGTATTGTTGTCTTTGTGATATTTGTCTTAAATTAACATTGTAATGTGTCTACTAGTGCAACTACATCATAATTCTCTCTGTGGGAAACAAAAGCTGTCAATATTTTTATAAAAAGTGCCTTACTGTAATTCGTCAACATTTAGTCTATGAAATGTAATCAGGATGTTAGGTGTTTCTTTCTGGAAGGTTTGAGATGCCATCTTTTGCCATCTGTTCTAATTATTTTTGAATAATTTGGCAGATCTAGGTTTTGTTGCTGAACTGCAGAAGCAGGCTTCACTGGTCTGAATCACATTAAAAAAAAAAATGTTGCTATTTAGTTCAAAGCAGCAACAGCATTTAAGAGTCACATGTCAGTAGTGTGCAGAGGTCTGGAATATCCAGGCTAGGAAGATAAAGTAGAGGTAGGTCTTCATAATTCTCTATGGGATGATGTGAAAGTGAGAGAAAAACAGCAGACTCAGACAGTGGATGGCATTACTTCTTGTGTAATATGTCCCTCCTTTCCTGGTTTATTTTCCATGAAGAACTCTAAATGACTTTATCAAGTTATTCAGCTCCTGGTCACAACACCTGAGACTCTCACGCAGTCCCTCAAAGAAAGAGAATTGTTATTACCCTTCCTCATATATGGAGAAAAAAAGACAGAAAAACAGTAAATAAATTCCCCAAGGTCACAGAGGATGTGTGAAGGAAGGCTGAGGATGGCACACAGGGCTCTCCAGCTCCAGACCAGAACGTCAAGAATTACCATGGGATCATTCTGGAACAGTCACTATGACTGAAGCAGCAGCATTTTAGGGTGTGGGCCACTGATTGAAACATTGGCCAGAGCCCAGCACAGTGGGTTTCCTGTTTGGTGACAAAGCCCTACTGCAGTATAAATACTAAATACATAGTATTAAGTTTCTGCAAAAGCATAAGAAGTGGGATGATCCAGCCTGAGTCAGTACTGAATGGTGAGTAGGAGGTTCCCCAGTTATCTATTTTGAAAATAGCTCAGTCACTTCAACTACACCAGTTTTGAAGGAGAAAAACAAAACCCCAACTGTAAACAACCTTACCTGCCAAATCATGAGTTCTGATTCAGTTTGTGTCACCGGCTGGGCAAATAACCTTCAGCAGATCCTTTCTTGCACTGCCTCATTTTCCTCTCTGTGAAACCGGCCAGAAATTCCTCCCTATGCTTTTTCACATCCGATGGATATTTGCTCAGTTTTTGAACGTAAAAAAGGCTAGGAAGAGACAGAACATCAGCTGAAGGCTGACAATGACAGGCTTTGTGTTACGATGACTCCTACGTGTATTAAATTCTATGAAAAATAAATAGGCAAAAGACAAACACTATCTTCAGTAACAGCGCTGGTAAGGCTGTGTTGTCAGTTCATCTGTAACTGCGTAATATGCACATAAATGCACTCAATTCAGTCTCTGTGCTTGAATCAGAGACAGAGGAAGTGTGTGCAAGGTAGCTAGGGTTTTTCCTCAAAGTGTATCTCTGCACCAGGGCTAGGTTCATGACCAAGATCCAAGTTTTCATCCCCCAAGCTTAGACAAAGCTAAGGTGCTTGTTTTCTGACCTAGATTCCTCTCTAGAGAAGACACTCATAGTTCACCTTGATGCCCTTACAACTAGATCACTCAGCAAGCACAGTCCAGAGGAACGTTTTGTGGTTTTCAGCTGAAAAAATTATACACCGCATTACCATCTGCGGAGAGTGTAAACACTGAAATGATTTGGCAATAGTAGTATTGCTATTTTTCCACAGTGCACTGGAGCGATGTGGCTATGTGTGGTGTGGACAGGAGCCATGAGACCTTCTCCCCAACGGACTCTGCTAAGGTGCCACCAGCCTGGTTTGACACCATATTCTTCATCATACAGGATCCTGCCCCACCCCTGGAAGTGTTCAAGGCCAGGCTGGATGAGGCTTTGAGCAACCTGGTCTAGTGGAAGGTGTCCCTGCCCATGGCAGGGAGGTTGGAACTAGATGGTCTTTAAGGTCCCTTCCAACCCAAACCACTCCGTGATTCTATGATTCTATGATCCTCCCTCTACCAGACCATGAAGCAATTTCCAGGATTCCAGCTACACCACTGTACGGATCAAGTCTACCAAAACCCATTTTCATTTCAAACTTCAAAGACAGATTTTAAAGCAGAAGCTATTAAAAACTGCTCTTGATTTGGGGTATACGATGGAAGTTTAGACATTTCTCGCTGTGAAAAGATGAATACAGAAGCAGGACTTTACATACAGAATCAGAGCACCATATATATAGATGCTATATCACTCCCAACTAATTACCAGTTTTTAATAAAACATAGGTCATACTTCCCAAATTTGTAGCAATAGAAACTATGACATGAAGTGGCCACAGTCATGCAATTTAATTTGCAGTGTGCTTTGCAATTAATAGACCACTGTGCTGTAGGTACATTTTAAGCAGTATTAAAGCACAACTATTTTAAGCGTTTAGGTAAAATTGCTTGCCGCACTTGAAAAATAAAGTTAATCCATACTGATTTTCATCAGGGCTATTTTTATGATGTGATTTCTTATGAAAACCAAAATCAGTCTGTGATAGGCAAGACATCACTGTTATATCACCCACTGTGATAGTATATCATATAATACTTACTTCTATACTTCAGTAACATCTTTCAGCACCATATTAATACATATACAAACATGGTATTTTTGTATACAAAAATATTTTTTACACTTTTATGACTTCTACAATTAAATTTCCAAACTATGTATTTTCTCATTTTTATACCAAGGTGTCAATAAAATAAAAAACTCTAAACGTTTGTTTGTAGTCTTTCACAGAAAAAATAAGAATATTTGTACAATATTTTCAAGAAAATTGTTTTTTGCGAAACATTCTTAATAAAATTTTGATTTTTCAACCAGCTATAATGGTAACTGCAATGTTAAACAGAAGACATTCCAGGCACAAAGAACACACACACAAACAGCATATTTGGATCAGTCAGCAGACTAAATTCAGCTGTGGTGTAAGCAAGTGCTTCTTAATTTTACTGAACAAGGCACCAGAAGATAGCAACAAAACAAAGAGACAAGTAAAAGAGAGCAAAGAAGGATGTGGCAGATTGCCAATATGAGATAAACGTAAATCAAAGTTTACATAAGGGTAAAAAAAAAGAGTGAGGATCAAAAAGAAATATTCCTCAAGCTGTCTTAAAGGTGAGGTGCTGAAAAGTATATCTTGTGCTATGAATAATAACAATAATAATAGGAATAATAAAAATTTTACTCTAGGAAGTACAAAAACAGCCATTACAAAAATCTGGGGGAAAAAGGGGAAGACAACATATTTCCTGATTTAGAACCTAGTAAATTAAACAATAAAGAAAGCAATTAGGATCATTTCACGCTTATCTTCAGATTATCTATACAATGATTACAAAAACACTAGGCCAAATACAACTCTAGTGTAAGTGGGCATAACCCACATTATCTCCAGTTCAAATTGTATCGACCTATGCCATGAATTACTTTGATCCTGGAATTGTTATCAATCATAGGTACAAGCATCTTACACGGTTAAAGAGATATTAAAAGAATTCAGAGAGCTAGTCTGCTCCTATTTAGATCTGTTTAAACACATTTTAAGGTTAACATTTTAGTACAAGCTCTAATTTACTCTTCAAACATATCATTCATTATTTCTTAGTGGTGTCACATAACCTTAAACAATACAAATTCAAATTTTGGCTTTTAGATTTTTTTTTTTTTTTAAACCAGCAAACTCTGTGATCATTGCCTGTGGGCAGGATATCAAGATGAATTCTTTTTGGCTCACATTACTCCAGCACTGATATAAATTCTGCAATACAAATTTAGGTGCAGATTTTGGATGTTAAACGGTCCATATCAATTAATTTTTCCAAAGCTGCACCACCTGAAAAATGCTAAAAAGGTAGAAGGAACTGAAAATTTTACCTCTGAAATAAGTACACACAACCTATTTAATACTTTTGATATTACACAGGAACAAAGACTTGTCCTATCAAATACTGCTGGTGCATGCTGAAAATGATAAAATGGTAATGATGCAAGATAGTGTGTTGGAGTGTTTGCAGTTGTGATGCATAAAAACACCCAAATCTTGAGGGCCTACAGTGTTGTGAAAAGATTAAGGTGACAATCTAATGGTCTAATAATAATTAGCAGGCAAGTGTAAAAGCTATTAATTTTATAGATCTTTTAATATCATTAACAGCTAAAAAAAAACATGTATGTGGGATTTAAGGTCTTTATCTACTCATGCAGAAAAACAAGAACTTGACGTCATCATATAAATAAGAGCAGCTATACACCAATGCTATTCAATAACTAGGTGAACTTAGTAAATTGTAATAAAGATTAGTTGTAAAAATTAAGAAAAAGGCAGAAAACAAGTGACACAAACTATTCATGTAAATGCTGCTAGACTATGGACTCATTTGGACTCAAGAACACTCACAAGATTTGTTAAGCCAGCAGAGCTGTCCTGGAAAGGAGGAATAAGAGCTGTCTAGGGGCAGTAACCTGTAATTCGGCTGAGCGGGCTCTGTGAGAGGAAATCCAACCATGGCCTGGCATTAACGCAGAGACCTCAGGCAAATGCCGTTTACTCTGTCACCCTAATGGGAATGTGACACATCAGTGTAAACACTGTGTTTTAATGTATTTCTGTCTGTACTGACAGGGGAACTCATCTTTCCTATAGCCACAGAAATAAAGCAAGGACATTTTGATTGTTCATTCTTAGGGCGCAGAGGTTGGAAAAAAACCCCAAAACCAAAACACAACCCAAAAACCAAGTTGATGGACACAGAGTAGATGTTTATCATAATTTCATCAGCCCCAGAATACTAAATGAAGAGGACAAGTAAGTAATAAAATTTAACTAGATATAGAAAGAGAGAGCAGTTTGCACATAAAGAACTCCATACCATTCATTATCTTCCTTCCTGTTCACTAATGTAAGTGTAACTACTCACATTTTGTCAGCTTCTAATGGTGAAAATTAAAGCATCTTAATTCATTTTGTAATGACACTTACAAACTCAGGAATCCTGTGCATGGACGATCTTCTTTGCAAAACATCATGATCTTGCAGGACCCTATTTTTCCAAGAGAACCTGAATAATATTACTACCACTTTCATGTAAAAGACAGTCATAAGGTCTGTGGTCATTTGTTATGGGATGCTGGTAAGGTGATGATAAGGAAAGAAAAGGATTCTTACATATTTATAAGGAAAGAACAATTACCCAATCTCCAATCCCAGACCCAGCAAGACCATATTAGGGGTAAGAAAAAAAAATCCATGCAATCCTACATAAGATAATAATCTTGTGAGGAAAAATTACTAGGATTACAAGAAGAGTCAATGCACCTGTAATTAAGAAACCAGCAGCTCTAACAAATGTTCATCCCTCTAAGATCAGTATACAAGAACAGAAAGGGATCTACCGGGTCAGTCCAGATTTTCATAAACACAAGCATTTAGAGAGTGGAGCTTTAGTTCAAAAGGACCAGCAAAGCATCTGCTCTGTGCAGCCTAGTGCACAAATCACACTTCACTGCCCTCCATCAGTTTGAAGCATCCGGCACTACCTAAAGGAAAATGAGAACATTGGGGGAGATCAAAGGTTTCAGTGGTCTACGAGCCACTTTCAACAGCAAGGCTAAGAGTTAGTAGGTTAAAATCAGTGCATTGTTTCTGGAAGCGGATTATGCCCTGGGAAAAGTCACATAGAGCTGATGATGCCAGTAAAAATCAGAGCTCCACAACTTACAACTCCAGTAAAGAGTAAGCCCATTAGGTTTTTGTTGGGGTTTCGGAGTTGAATAACCTTCAAAACCTGTTTGTATAAATAGTTAAGTATTGTCATTTATTTTACTAGGAGTTTATTTTACTTTATATTACTGAGAAGTACACATAAATATTAACCATCAACATAGACATTTGCAATAAGTGCCCAAAGACCAGGAGAATATTTACCATTGCCTTTCCAAACACACTACTCCGTAAAAAGTGTTCAGCTATACCTCATGCTCATAATCTGCACAAGGCAAATTGAAACAGTAGAGCTACTCTGGCAGAAGGTCACAGTAAATTGCAATTAAAAGGAAAAAAAGATAAAAAGGTCTATACTATCAGCAGGCTTTTGTTTTAAAAACCTCTATATTTTCTGTCTACAAAGCACCCCAACCTAGCAAGACTGAAGAAAAATCACCACTCTGTGTCACACGCAGTTTGGAACAGGATAGAAAGCAAAGGAGTAGGCAGTTTTTCTGTAATGTATGGCCGAATTACAACATCAAGTTCCAGTGGTCTGAGGTCTTTCACACTTTCAATTCAAAATCCGTTCTAGAAAGACATGAATAAATGACAGTGAAATGTTCTCATTAACTTCTTATCCTGAAGTTCTTCAGCATGAAGAGTAAATACAGGGATGCAGACAAAAATATGAAATACATATTCCAATATCTACTACAAAATACAATTACGTGCTTCTGAAAGAAAAAAATTTGCATGGGCAGCCTGTGTATAAAGGCTTTCCCCTATATTATGAGATGTTTACATCTTTAAGAAACTACTGAAAGCAAGAAATTTTGATGGCTGCCACAGGAGAAATAATAAATTAGTCAGGATAGGTTCTAACATCAGCTAACACGTACACACAAATCTGTCAGTCATCTCAACTTGCTTGGTCTTTTTTAGTAAATTACCCCTTAAGGATCATTTGGAAACACCTCTGAAAAGTAGTACAGATTCTCTTTTCTCTTCTTTAATTTCTTACACGCAATTGCTATTAACTTACTCAGGTGCACTTTCACCATAACACAAAAACTACAGAGAGAGAATCACATCTTGCTATAGCAAGTTTGAAATTCATTCGCATAAACCCAAACATTTACAGAAATGCTTAGGCTTCTTAACTATAGAACTAAAATATGTAAGCAAGTATAACTTACAGTAGCAGCATGAAAATGAAATGGCACCTGGAAAATGCCACCTGCCTGATGGAGGCTGGGGCATCTGGATTCTTTCCTGAAGATCACAGAGACACCTGGGTCTGAGAGATTTCTGGCTAACCAGGCAGCTGAGAGTCCAGGCCTGCAAATGCCATTTGGTTCCTTCTTAACTCATGTTAAAAACATCCGTTCCCACCCACCCACCAGTGATACTTAGCACACTCGGTTTCTCAGTCAGACTTGGATCCAACTTTTTCTGCAAAGTGTGGCAATTCTTGCTCCCACAAAGTGCAAGTGTAGCGGAGCTTCCCTCACCGCTTGCCATTGGAAGGTGGGAAAGAGCCAGTGGTTTGTTTTGCTCTCCACCCAGCTGATAAAGATGTAAGTCCCATGAAAGCCAGTTAGAAGCAAGATTATTCCTTTTAGGTTGGAAAGCTTGGCAGAATGGCCCTGGATCCTGCAGAGCAGTCAAGACCTCACCTTGAAAACAAGGACTAGCTGTGTCTGAAATCACTGCTTAAAATCAACTTAAGCAACGTTTAAATAGCTTGAGAGATTGATATGTTTAGCACCTTGAAGTCCAAGCCTTCTTTAAGAAAAAGATACCCTTATCCAGTCTTTATGTACAAGTCATCAGGGGAGAGGTCAGCTCTGCATCCCTCTCTTCCTTAACAAGCAGACCTTTATCAGTTGGATGCTCATCTCTGAGGTGTCTGAAGACAAAATAATATGAGGAAAACATTACAACATAAGATGGAAATGGCTTCCAAAAATTATATCCTTGCATAAAAATACACCTGCAGAGAAAGATTAAAAATCTATGGCCTTGACTTTGGAATAAACTCCAAGTAGGTTAATTTTCATCTTTCAAATTTCAAGAATTATATTACTGGAAAATTATATCTAATAAAATGTATAATCCAACTAATTAATACCTTTGCTCATAAATTCTCGCAGAACTCACTCAGCAATCAAAGTAAGTGCTGTAAATGTAGGTGAACAGTCTTTCTATAATTCATGTCTGACAAAGCGAGTTAAAGTATTTTAAGTGAAAATTTTAACTAAGGGATTATTACATAGTTTATATTAAAACATGAGTAAAGAATGTGTTCCCATAAGAACAATCTCATGATCAGACTCTAAAATTTGGCGATATGTTCATTTGCAGGAGGAAAACACAAAATGCAGACAGGAAATCTCACATCCAAGCCAAAAATGCATATTTAACAGAGGAATTTTGCATCCTATCATTACAACTGAATCCAGTACTACCATACATTCTTCAAGACCCTACTATTTTTTTTTTTTTAAGAAGCTGTACATTAAATCCACAGGTAGAAACTTAGCAGACCTGGGACTACTCAAATCATGTGGCACTGAAAATGACGTTAAAACATTTGCACTTGACGTATCCAGCACATATACTCATGAAAGCTGAAATGAAAAATATCTTGGACTCAAATTTGCCTTTTTTTTTTTTTTTTTTTAGTTTGCATTTGAAGCGCTGTTTGAACTGGAGCCTGAGGAAGGAAATGTCTTTGTACAACCTTCACTAAAGAAATATCCACATCAGAGACAAAATTGTAATTGAACTCCTTTGTAGCAATCTATACAAAGAGGCAGAGGTCTAAAGGAAAACATAGATCAAATGACTTAGAAGTGGAAAATAACTACAGAAAAGAGCAAAATCAAAAGAGACTACAAAGTTAGGTGAACACAAAAGTGTAATAAATATCTCCTATGAATGAATATATGTTTTATGGAGAAACTAATTATTTACAGTATCTAATATTAATACATGACAAGTATTATTATTTTCTTTAATAAGATTAAGATTACACAGTGTTTTCCTAGTTCATCCACCCTTTCCCAATCTTATGCTCAGGATGTTTTATGGATTAAAATACTATTTGCGACATACAGCAAAATTGCCCTCAAGCTTTCTCTCTAGTTTGAAGTGCAGCACACAAAGATGGGTTCTTATATAAGAACATACTTTATTGATCAGTTTTGGAGCCACAGTTAGTTGAAATTTCTGTGAAAAACATTTTCTTTTAGAAAGATTCCGATTTTAATATGCAGTTGAATATATTATAAGGAAAACAAATACCCATCTCCAACTTTTTGACTCAGAAAACAGACAAACCTGATTATTGAATCATAGAATAATTTAAGTTAGTAAAGGCCCTTAAGATCATCAAGTCCAACCATAAACCTAATACTATAAAGTCACCCTCTGGATCATGCCCACATGTCTTTTAAATATCTGCAGGGAAAGTGACTCAATCACTTTCCTGGGCAGCCTGTGCCAGCGCTTGGCAACCCTTTTGGTGAAGAAATTTTTCCTAGTAACCAAATTAACCACCACCTGTTGCAACTTGAGGCCATTTCCTCTCATCCTGTTGCTTGTTAACCTGGGAGAAGGAACCGACACCCACCTCGTTACAACCTCCTTTCAGGTGAGCTATCCCACATTCAACTCTGTCACCTCTAAGCAGAAGTGCCACTATGTCCCCACTTTAGAGGTGACCATAGGAACCTTCTCAGTGTCTTTCAGTAAAGCCGGTAGCCCAACCTGCCAGTTGAATCCTCAGCCTTGCAACTGAACCAGACATGAAAACCTATGCAAGGACACTTCTTACTGGGCAGTGAAGCTCCCTCAAGTTCTAGGTTGGCTTAGGATGAAAATTTATTTTTGAGAGGGATGGAGGTGGGTGGCAATAGGTGAGGGTGTATCGTTACATTCAGGGGAGTCGGCAATACAAGACAAGTAGGAGGAAAGAGAAGCATGGTAGACATAGCTCCTGCCCTGTCAAATACAGTCCATGGTTCACGCAGGTGAGTCTAATTTTAGGCTGAAGGTCTAACTCTCCAAAAAATTTAGAGACTTCTTAAGACCCAAAATGCCTGGGCAGCAGTGAATGTTGGTTAGGAGTTTCCCCAAACAAGCTTGAGCCTCTCTGAGTCAGACTTCTGCTCTCCAGAGAGCCAGCTTGCTGCAGCTATAGCGAGTGCTAGGGCCCACAGCCAGCTATTACTCCCACTAATGACATTTTTAGAGGGTGAAGACCTCATTGAATCCATTTGTGTTGACCCACGGGGCTACATTTTCTCTGTGCTGCTCAGTGAATTAGGCAGGCAACTGCTATTAATGAAAACAGGAGATCTGTATATCCAGTTCCTAACTCAGAGGGCTGCTAACATACCCCATAATTTGAGAGAATTATGTCTTAAAGGCTATACTGTGATAGAGAAATCAGTCATGATGAAACAATGTTTAAGTGGTGGAAAAGCCTTGGTTCTAATGTTAAATGAATATCTCTATCAGATTTTCAAGCAAGTATTATGGGATGAAAGTTTCACACTTCAGAATACCTAATTTAAAATAACAGCTTATATCTTAGGTACTCTGGTTTATTGAAATGACCAGGCACATTTCTGTGAAGACCCTATCCCAGTTCATTTTGACTGGAATATGCCTAATCAAAACACAACTTAAGACATCTACATTTACCTTTTTTTAGTGAATATAACGAATATGAGTGGAATTTTTATGTCGCTTTTTGCAAGAAGAGGTGGGTACCCATAAAAATACAAGTGACCTACACCAATGCCATTATTTTAATTGACATCTGTGAGCATATTTTCTTAAGTTGCATCAAGGCAGACGAGGGCCCTTTGTGCCCTTCTGACAGTGATGGCAATCATTAAAGATTTACCAGGGTCATTAAAGTGAGAAATAGCAGTAATGCAGAGCTGAATATCACCGTCCCATGTGGATTCAACAGAAGTGCAAAGAAAGCCAGCACTGAATTAGCAGAGATCCTGCACTACCACCTTAACCTCATTGTAAAAAAGAAAAGGAAAGGGGTAAAAAAACCCAAACAAACCCAACTTGTCTAAAACACTTTAGAGTAGCACATTTCACTTACACAGCAGCACTGCCAGTAAAGGACATAATGCTCCCCTTCGCGTTAAAGCGTTGCTTGTGCTCTCACGTGGTACCAGCAATGATTAGAGCTGGGTTGGGTGGGGAACCCCAGGTCACCGCATTAGTGCCAGCCCAGGAAACATCTCAGTTGGATTCTCCTAGGACACTGCAGCAAACACACTGGGAGGCAGCTCGTGGGCCACCCCACCGCAGGGCCGCGTCCCCCGGCGCTGAGCGAGGGTACGCAAAGGGAGACGATCGTGACGCGGAGCCAACGGGGAAGCCCCAGGGACGACCTGTCTTGCATCTACCAACGGCAAACACCTTGGGCAACGGCACGCGTGCAGGATGCGGGAGGCTCCTCACTCGTACCCTTCCAGAGATCCTTGCTGAGAAGCCAGCACAGCTTGCTAGCACAACCGTTTTAAAATGAAAGAGCATTTACTATGAGCCAGTGGGTTGTTACCTTACAGCCTAACTGAACCTGTAACCTTGCTTCCACATCATCTGCCTGCCTTTGAATGCTCCTCTCTCTGAGCATGGACCACATTTCTGCTTCATTACTGGATTTGAACTTAAAAAGCAACATCCCACCATATCTCCGAAATGTAGTCCTTGTGAAGCACTGTGACTATTTTTAGCAAAGACCAACAAAAAGGCAGTAAGAGGCAGGTTTAACATGTTTAACTACAAGCCTACTCATAAGACGTACACCTTACCAGAGCAGCTATATGCAAACTATTCTAAGGTAAAAAAGGAAATTGGTTTTTAAATCATTATCACACGTGTGTTCAGTTATTATAATACCTTGTGAACTGACAGCACAAAAATCCTCAGAGAAAAGGTACAGGCGGTGTTCTAACCTTACTTTGATTATCCTGTTCATTATATCAAATGGAACTGGGAAGTGATCTCCTACGGGAATCAGTCACCGCTCTTGTTTTAATCCACCTCCTTTGATTTCCCGAGTCATTCAGATTAAAGGTAGACCTTCTCTTCCCTTTGATGTGGTGCCTCACCATGGAGCTGTAAGGAGCAAGCAGCACAAAGCCCTTTGTCTGCCAGGGCTGCACTAACCAGCCACCCCGTGTCTCGGGTACAGTGCCAGGCTGTTCATGGTGGAAAAAATGCTTCCTGTCAGTCACCTGAAAAATGAAACAACCAACAGCAGCAGGAACGGGAAAGGGAGACCAAAATAATCGCAAGTTAAAAATGAACATCGTGAGGAGGTGGCTCTGGGCATGCACGCACACAGACGCTCACATATATTCGTTAAAAAGCAAATAATACACAACAGTTGTGAATGCTCCTCTTGAGTCCATTACACACGAGTACTGTTTCTACTGCATTATGGACCTGGTTTTGTTGAACCTGTGGGACTCTGAGGCTAAAGTCCCTTTCAAGGTAAGTTTTGCAAGTATTGCACATCCCCTTGGAAAAAAACCCAATAATTCATGCTCCTATCAACTCACAACTGATACATTGGTCCTTCAGAGTCAGACATAATTATCTCATGATGCACAACGGTGAACATGTTTTAAACATATGTTTTACATGGCACAATCAATCATGATGCAACTAATAATTCTAATAGTTGGTATACAGTAACAATACACCCTCAAGCTTGTGCAGTGGTGAGATAATGTGTTTCCCAGGTCATTGGAGGCACTAATTTCACCTTCTGCCTCACGATACTTCCAAGGAACGTGTTATCTCAGGGTAACACATGTCTGCTGGTACCTGACTGTTTAATTATTGTACACAAAATTCCAAATCAGAATAATTGTCATCTCAAGGCACCGCTGTGCACTGCAGGGTCCTCCTGATGTAAGTGAACGAATTTCAGGTTAGGCAGCAAGCAGAATGACCTTGGTAGAGATTTCTTCCACAAACCAATAGCATCTCACAACTCTAAAGCACAACCTGAAGAAGAAAGCAATACAAATGTAATTACGTTTTCAGTTCAAAAATTCACAATGGTTTGCCATTTGGTTTTAATGGAATTTATCTGTACAGAAGGTGTTTTTTGGGAAATACTCAAAATATTTTCCCTAAGCCATTACTTAACAGTAGTGGATGCTTTGGCCTTAATGAAAGCCTTCCACTTAATATGAACACACATATGCACACACACTGCTTGGAGCAAGGCTTTTACGTATGAAGTAGATGGGTTACAGAGTCTGTCCCCAATCTAATTAAATAGTTATATGGGGTGGAGCAGCAACAGCAGGAGTGGGAAGGACCCATGTGTGAGCAGGCAGAAGCACTGAGTGACGGGTATTAAATCTGAGGTATGGGAGACCCAGTCCTGATTCTCCAGCGGGACCAGCACAGACACAAGTTTGCACCTGAATCTGCTCTCTGTGGCTTGAACATCTGAAATACTGAGCGTCTGTGGCAAAGGTCTTGCTATGTACAGCTAACTGGTTTTACTTTCCTTTCAGGAGAAACATGATCTCAGAGCTGAGATGCATTTCCTCATACAACTCAGCCTCATAAGCAAAACCTTTCTTACAAGCAATGGGATTTCTGATCAGTTGCGGTTTTCCGTCATTCCATATCCCTGAAAAACAAGTAAAGTCTGATCCCTTAAATACCCACAGACCTCCAAATAACTTAGAAAAAAAACCAGGCATATCTAATTTCCACTGCTATTTTTTAAACACTTGAAAATTGTGATGGCAGAACATTTTAGTAACCAGGCCCTTTCATTTACTATAAATGAGGAACTTTGGGGTAGATGAGGACCTTCATGGAAATATAAGGTTTCATATAATCTCTGTGTTGTTCTGAACTACGGCTGCACCATCATTTCTATTCTGACCCCTAGAGCAATTGGTCCTGACTTGTCATGGGATGAAAATCCATCACTCAAATTGCTTGATACTTGGGATGGAAATCCATCATCCAAGCTACTTGATACACAGCTTTCCAGGCAATATCTTACCATGAATCACTACCAAAATTATATGGAATAAAACAAAAAAAACCAGACTCCTAAAGATCAATAAAGGTGATTTAGTACAGCCCCTAACCTAGCAACACGATCATTAATATCTTAGATGTTTGTCCAACAGAGTCTTTTACATAATGAAAACTGCCTTAGCAAAAATGCCGTGATGAGAACCCGAGGCACAGTAGCAGTTATGACTAGCTAAGGAACTAAAAGATTAAGAAACTGCCAATAACACCAATTAGCCTGTAAAAAAGCAAATCAACTTTTCCCCACCCCCGCCCCGGAATCAGGTTATCGTTTAGAGGCACAAGAGCCCTTCTAACAGCATATGTACAAATATGTACAAATTGCATTCTGATTTTGGTCCTACTTGGACAGTATCTTTCAAGACACCTAAAGCAATCAGAACTTCTATAAAAATTGCTTTTATACTCAACCATTTTTTTTGTTGTCGTCGATATTCACATATGTAATTAAAAGTTATTTATGAGGATACCTTGTTTTTCAAACTGGAATTTACTTTGGTTTCCATCTATATTAGTAAGCAAAAAAGCACAAAGAGAAAAGATTTTCTTGTTGAAACATGTTTCTGAAATCCTCACATCCATGCTCCAGGTGTTTTGAGGGTTTTGCTTTGGCCTACAGTCAGTCTGATCACCAGAATTAACATCCCCACTATGGCCATGGCTCAGAGATGGCTCACAAAGAGCTCCTGGCTCAGACACATCCTCCTCTCCAGCAAAACCCCAGAGCCATTCATTTTCCCTTTTAAGGAACCTAGTTCCCATGCACTAACACTGCCCAGTGAGCTATTGTGGGACACATGGGGATGTTGAAGGGGTGAACTGGTTCCCCTTGTTCACACTGAGACTGTGCTGCTCCTCCACCCTCAAAGACAGGCATGCCTTCACCCTGTCTTTGCCACCCACGGTCTCTCTGGCACACTGGGGAGCACATAGAAAAATGCTGGCAGTATCAAGTGTCATCATGAATACGATCAACAGCTGTTTAGTAGTTTGTGGTAGACTCCTTCAGGAATTACCTACTTGGGAAATTGTCCACTTACAGCTAATTGAGAGGCTGATTGTGGGAGCACTCTCACACGCACCCCAAAATGACATACTTTTATCTCTTGGATGGATATTTTTCAGTTCTGAAAGTGTTGCCACAACTTTTACCCACCTGTGATTTTTCTGTGTCACTTTCCATTATGCTCCTTCTCAGCTGCAAGAATGGAAAAAAAATTACGAGCTTTTTCACAGAGGATATAGCTTTATTCTATCCAGGATGAGAAATTAAGGATGCCCTGACTGACAGCATGTGGTTCCTATTTCTGTTTATAAACAACCTTATAATAGTAGGTCAAAAGGATTAGAGGAAGGTCAGTATTACTGTTTCTAGAGGAAACCAGCAATTGTAGATTCACTTCAATGTTCTTGCTTTCCAAAGAAAGTGGAAATCTTATATGACAGGGTTTTTCAAACACCTGTTCTTGCTTCTTTCTTTAGTAATGGAAGTAAAGAGTTTTGAGGTTATTTACCTCTCTTTTTTCCCTTTCATCCATTACATAATAAATATCATACAGAGAGAGAAAAAGTTAATTTGTTGTCTGATGTAGGCTGCAAAATATATATTTGTTTCATTGTAACTGTAAAGCAAAGAAACAACATCAGTACAACCCGCATACTATTATTTAAGGCAAAAACACAAGGAGGAGATAGAATATCTTTGATCAACATCACAAATACTTTAAAAAAAAACAGAATGGTCTCTGCAGTTCAGTGTTTAATTTTCCATTTTCTCACAACAGTCTCATCTTGTTTTTCACTAACATCACAGGGGAAAAAAAAACCCAGCTCAGTTTACATAGTTTACATCAGTTTATTGATTTATTAACAACTTCGAAATAATTATCAATCTGTGACCTATACATTCACAGGATGAATATTGATGAAGAGGAGGTGAATTGCTATGCTGGTCACTTACAAAATGTTAATTTGCACTCACAAATGTCCAGGCTTCACCCTGCTTTGTCACCTCTTCTCAAGTTGAACCCTTTTTCTAAAGTTTGTCTGCAGTTCCCTGGTACTGTTTAACCCAGCTGACGGTTGTCCCCCGCTTTAGCATTCCCCAGGCTATTTTGGAAAAGGTGGGCTATGTACGCACCCTTACTGTCTAGCCATCTTGTGCATCCCACTGGCTTCTGGGGGTGGAGAAACCACATCCTGTACACAGTATTGCAAACATGCAGAGCAGTGGGGCACATATTAATTTTTCTGAATTGTACAGTATAAGTCTCACTCTATTAGGACCTACTTTCCTTCCAGGAAAAAAAAAAAAAAAAAGGTCTGCAATGCTCCAGTTGCTTTTAATGGCTGAAAAATCATGTTCCCTTGAATGAGAAGATAAGCTGAGTGGATTTTTAATTAAAACTCACTCTTTCTCATCTTTATCCCAAAAGTCTGTTTCATGTTAAAAGCCAATCTTACTATCGTTCCCTGACACTCCAGATATGTCTTGCAGACTACCTGTTTGCCCTCTTTCATAAGGAAACTAGATTACGCACACACACATTGGGAACTCTACATGACCAAACACATCCTGAATACAACTATAGAAATATATTTCTATCAAACCAACCTGCAAAATAACAGTATTGCTCTGCTACATGAAGCCGTATTTTCTTAGAAAACATAGGCAGCAGACTTCATATTGATGAAGCCGAGAAAGCCTACAGCAGTGAACGGCATGTTGGCCTTCCAGTTTGTCTTCCTAGTGTTGAAGTTGTGGGTGTCCACTGCAATGTCAGCAGCAAAGATGTGAATGCAGCTCATCCATGGGGATTTCACTGTAGAGGGAGAGCAGGGACACACTGCAGACCCCCAGATAAGTCAGTTATCCATGTGGCCAGTTTGCACTCAGCTGCCTGTGACTGACAGGTCAGGTTGACCTGACAGGTCAGGTCAATCTCCTGTGCTGGGTGGGTGAGCTCACATTTCAGTGTTGTGGTACCTCCACACGTGGGGGCTGATGATGCCATAGGGATTGCATTATCCCCTGCCCACCAATGCTGCTGCACTCATTACCCTGTGCATGAATACAGCCTCTTGCTTCCACAGAACCCCAAAGTACAGGATATGTGTCCTCTATTTCTTGGCCCTGGGAGAATTTTACCTTGGAAATGCAGATTTGCAGAAAGAATGGATGAATGTTGCCAGGGAAATTAAAGGATAATAAGAGTGGTAATGAACTCCAGTGGAAATGTCATAGTGATGTGAAACACCTAAGGAATGTGGCCTTGGCCAGCAATCTCACTGAAGTTACTCAGGGCATGAATCTCACCCCAAAAGGCTAGGAATTGGATTGACCAAAACTAAACCAAAACTGCTTCCAACTAACAACCAGCCAGAAGAAGCAGGTCAGAACTAGTGAGGACAAATAAACCCAAGTCCTGTATCAACCACAGAGCTATACCTCCAAAGGCAGCCTGCAAAGCACAGGGGTCCTCTGCTCCTCAGCGAAAGCTTTCACAGAACCGCAACACCTATTTTGGTACAGCGCCCATGGATGCATTTTACCGTGCTCACAGCTGTATCAACAAAAATAAACAAACAAAAAGAGCTTGAGAAAATGTAGGAACTTACTTATTTCCTCTAATGACAATGTTTGGTATGTAAATAACTTAGTTATGTAGGTTTTTCACATGAAAGTAACTGAAGAAGCAAAAAATGTAGTCTAAAAAGAACCAGCTGAAACCTAGAGGAAGGTGGTTTGTGCAATTAAGCAACACAATTAAATATTGTGAATTGAGCTTTGTTTTGTTTGCATTTTCCTCAGCCTGTGTTTATACAGAATTTTGAAGTCAAGGAAGGTACTAAGGCACCAGGGATATAATCTTTACTGGTTTTCTCCCTCTTCTATTTTTATCATATATTTTGTTTAGATAAGGTTTTCTTTAGACTGGTTGGGGTTTTAATTATTATTTTCACCACAATCTTGTTTATGCTACAATTTTCATGATTTTGCCCTGAACTCATTTGATTACTCATCGTATTTTTATGACTTTCATTTGTAGAACTATTATCTTTTGATCTTCCGATGTTTTCCTGTATGTTTAAAGATTTCAAGACTAATTAAGATTATTTACTAAAAAAGACTAATTGCATTCATAAATGAGATATGTTGCTTCTGATTAACAGGTGGCTCTTTTCTGTTTTGGATACATAAAAGCAGATGGAAATGTGGCAGACTTAGCTATATCTAATCTGCCCACTTCCTCCCAGACTGCTCCACTTTCCAGTTAACATTGCTAATGACAATGAAACCTATGAAATCTTTGGATGTTTTGGGGTTTTGTTTGGGGGGGAGGTTGTCATTTCTCATTTGACCACAGGCTTCTCATTTGAAACCCTGGCTGTTCTTAACTGAGAGTTGCCAAACTGTTTTTTCTAAACATTTTGTGACTTCTACTCACAAGTTTCAAGGTGTCTGGAAGAACAGGAGGAGAAAACATGCTCAAAATAAGAAACCTGTTTATGATTTTGGTGTGCAATAAATGATATAAATATTACTTGGTAATGATTTTCAAATAAAAAATGTCCAAAAGGACTCCTTTTGCTCTTACACTTTTAGGTTTGGGGTTTGGTTTTTTTGTTTGTTTGGTTGGGTTTTTTTTGCTGTTGTTTTGTTTTGAGTTTGGTTGGGGTTTTTTAATTATTATTTTGCTATATTTCAATATAAACACAGACCTATAACAACCCTTTTCCTGTATCCAAGATATTTGCTGAGTATTACCAGAAATGCTACTCTGAATCAGCTGTTTCAGAGTATACTCCTTTTATTTAGGCTTCTTTCTAAATCTTACTTCTTTTAATTTATGCTTTTCTGTTTCACTATTTACTCATTATTTATCCTTTCCTGTGCTGTCATTTTTTGATACACTATCTGCAACTCATGCCTTCTCCAAATCTTGACTTTTCCTTACTTAAGCAATTTTCTTGTTGACATACATACAAAATGAAACTTAGCCCACCACAGTCAAAATCTGTGCATCTGATACACATTTGTTTTGTAGTAATAGATACCAAAACTAGACTGTCTTTTCATTTCTATATGCATAATATCAAAGAAGAAAGGAAACGGTCGGCTACATTTTGAAAGTTCACATATTGAAAGTACTGGGAAAATGATCATATTTTCCTGTTTGTAGTTTTATACTGATATTGTCCTTTATAATTAACCATTTGATATATTATTTGGTTGTTACCAGTGTCTTGTTTCTTAGTATTAGACATAGGTAGACTAAATGCATAGCTCAATAGGAACCAGCTTACATGTCTCACCTATCTTCACATATTTTGTACAGTGCTTCAGAATTACATTCTAAAATGTGTAATTAGTTGTTAGGCACTGAGGATAATGTCAAAAAGCTATTCCTTTTCCACACGGTTAATCTATAACAATTTTACCACTGCACAACTCAGAAAACAACAAATAATAACAGTACAGCCACATGAAGGTACAGGAAATATTTTGTTCATAAATGTCTGAGGAATGGTCATAAATTATAAATTTTTTGCTTTTTGTTATATTTTTATAAATCTTATATCTAAAATACATGCACTGCTTTGAAGTACAGGAAAATAATTTAACAGCTTAAGTGTGTTTGAAGCCAGATTGTTTTTCTAAAGTTCCTTCTTATAAAAGAAGTCCAACACAAACCAGACATTGACCACCCTAAGCCATAGTTCAAAACTGTGTTTTCTGTACACTTATATCAGAATAAATCCACAAAAGATTACCTGAGATTTATTCAAGTAAATTTTGGTTATATGGGCCAAAATGACATATTTGACACTAACTTTTTAATGATGTAGCACTTCTGTTCTAAATGAAGGTTTTCCAGAGCAAGGAGAGAGGGGGAGGGTGGGAGTGGGGTGTGTGTGGCACCTCAGACCATAGAGATTAAATTATAGTGAAGCAGAAAACCCAAGTTCTAACATACAAAATTATGGCTCTTTGACTGTCTTCAATGGTCTGATCACACACTTCTTATGTAAAAATATAAGTAATTCGTATAATTTTTTAGATGTCTATCAGCTTCACTTGTGCTGTGTCATGTAACCAAAAACTGGTCAGAGGATAATGCATACAGGATGGAACACAATATCCGTTGCTTAAATTAATGGTGTAATTGAAAACAAATGGAAGAACAAAACAGCCAATATATGTAATGGGTGTTGATGGTGCAAATTTCCACATGCATTCAAGATAGAGAAAGGCTATCCTCCCTAAGTCTCTGTCCTTTTTATCTCAGTTCTCCTCTATTCAGACACACATATTAAACAATAGGACTGAAATGCAAAGAGGTGTAGTTTTTAAGACAGCAGTAATGAGAAAGTATGTTAAGTCCCAGTCACAAATGAAAGAAAGGGACCACACTGGTTTTTGAAATAGGAAAATGTGATACCACAGGGTTTTCTGAATTCAAGGCTTTTATGATATCCAGCATATTATTTTGAATAATAGCATGCCAGTATTGTAAAACAAATCCAGATCTTGTCTTTAATTCTTGAGATATTTGTCTTTGGCAAAACATTAGACGCATAAGAACTTGAGGATTTTGTGATGAGTTCACGAGTGCAGTTACATACAGATATTAATTTGTTATTTAAAAAACAAAACCTGGAAGGTATCTTTGCCAATAAATTTAAGTAAGTGCTATTAGTACCGATGCTATTGAGTACTAGCATCCTGCATCATCTGTTTAAAGCACTGTTATAAGGAACCATATGACTCAGGGAATTGGTAATGGGATATAGAGCCTTTCACCTCTAGGTCAATAGTTATAATCTGAAACAGACGGAGAGAGCCCAGGAGTCAATGCCACGTAATTCCCGTCTACTGACTTTAGTAAAATTAGTCTGTGGTCTCCAGACAATTTCTATAGAGGAAATATTGTAACCCTAAAAGGCAGGAGAAAAATCACTGGCACTGGTATCTGACACTGAAAAGAACAGGTAAGCCAAGAAGTCTGGGGGAATATGTGGCCCTTCTAAAATAAGTAGAAGTATTTCAGAAAAGAAGCTAAGAAAATGGTTCACAATAACTTTTAATCTTTCTATGGCACTGGCAACTCTCGTGGACTTGAACTCACTTGAAATTTTATGTGTTCACCATGCAGAAAAAATATCATACAATACAAATAATGCATCTCAAATATTGAGCAAAATTTCTAACCTCTATAAATCCATACACTCTGTCCGTGTCACCTCAGTAAAAACGTACAATCTTCAGCTGCTCCAGCATAGCTAGTCAAACCCATGGAGTGATGTGTATCACCATCACAGTAAGAGGAATTTAGACTTATTTACAGATCTACAAACAGCCTTTTGTTGGAAACTCCCAGCACAGTAGGGTTTCCAATGATTTACTCCATGTTCTGATCTACATTTGTGATTGTGTAGCCTCATCCTGTTGTTTCATTACACCCATGGTAACAAACTGTACCAGAGAGTCCTCACCACAGTTTAAGCTGAAAAACACTGGATATCTGTGGTGACATTGACAAACCTATAAAAGCGAAACTGAAAAATACCTGTCTTGGGACATCATGTGCAATGTATTAATCACCAGAAAAATGTATCAGGTTATCAGACACTTCCCTACAATCATGTGGATGAACTTTTATAAATACAATTAAACAGTGGGATTTAGTTTGGGTTTATGATGGCTACTTGATGGCATCATACTCACCACAACAATACCCCTCCATACTGGTCCATATAAATGTTCTCCTATGACTTCTTTAGAAGTTTTGTATCTTTTAAACTTATAAAAGTTCAGATGATCAGAGACATGCCAAACAGGAATAATGATTTTTTAAGAGAAATTATTTTCCTTTCATAAAATCTACTCTAGTTACCTAGATTACCAAATGACAGCACTCAGCCCTTTGTTTAGAAATAAGGCATGTTTGTCCTCTCTAACCTTCACAGCATTTTTATCTTTAAGAGCACTCCTTTACAGCAAGACATAAAAATAGCAACTGGAGGAACCGTTGTTAATGTTTTTCTTTATTTCTAGCATCCTTTTTAAACTATCTGTTGTGATTCATTTCTTCTGAATTATGAGTAGGAGGAAAATGGATGGAAATATTTTTGTTAATTGGAAAGGTATTGGGTTTGCTTGGCAAGGTTTTGGTAGTAGAGGGGCTACAGGGGTGGTTTCTGTGAGAAGCTGCGAGAAGCTTCCCCTCTATCTGATAAAGCAAGTAACAGCTGGCTCCAAGATGGACTTGCTGCTGACCAAGGCCAAGCGCAACAGTGATGGTGGTAACACCTCTGGGATAACATGTTTAAGAAGACACAAAAAACCCGCACAACAGCAGCCAGAGGGAGGAGTGAGAATATAAGAAAAACAACTCTGCGGACCCCCAAGTCAGTGAAGAAGGAGGAGGAGGAAGTGCACCAGATGCCAGAGCAGAGATTCCCCAGCAGCCCATGGTGAGGCCAGCTGTGCCCTGCAGCCATGGAGTGTCCTGGGGACCCCATGCTGGAGCAGAGGATGCCTGAAGGAGGCGTTGACACTGTGGAAGCCCACACTGGACCAGGCTCCTGGCAGGACCTGTGGACACATAGAGAGAGGAGCCCAGGCTGGAGCCCATTTGCTAGTAGGACTTGTGATGCCAGAGGGATCCAGGCTGGAGCAGGCCGCTCCTGAAGGACAGCGCCCCGTGGGAGGGACCCATGCTTGAGCAACTGGTGAAGAACTGCAGCTCATGGGAAGGACTCATGTTGGAGAAGTTCATAGAGGGACTCCAGGCTGGAGCAGGGGCAGAGTGTGAGGATCCTCCCCTGAGGAGGAAGGAGCAGCAGAGACAATGTGTGATGTACTGACCACAACCCCCATTCCTTATCCTCCTGCGTTGCCGGAGGGGATGAGGTAAAGAAATGGGGAGCAAAACTGAGCCTGGAAAGAAGGGATGGGTGGGCAGAAGGTGTTTTTAAGATCTGGTTTTATTTCTCATTATCCCACTCTGATTTGATTGGTAACAAATTCAACTAATTTCCCCATGACAAGTCTGTTTTGCCTGTGATGGTAACTGCTGTGTGACCCCTCCCTGTCCTTGTCTCGACCCATGAGCCTCTTGCCATATTCTCTCTCCCCTGGCCAGCCAAGGAGGGGAGTGATGAAGCAGCTTTGGCGGGCACCTGACCTCCAGCCAGGGTCACCCCCTACACACAGGAGAGTAACTTTTGACTAACTTTTCTTCACCCACTCTTTGAATATGTAAATATGCTTTTGGTGATGAAAAATGTACATTTCTCAATTTTCAATATTCTCTCCTAGTTTATGCTAGTCCACACAAAGACTGTGAGGTCCTGTACCCAGAAATAGTTCTCACTAAAACAGTACAAGAAATTAATTTTTTGTTTGACCAGTTGTTTTTTAAAATTCCCTTTAAAAATAAAATTTAATTAAATAGTATAATTCCAAAATTAAAAACATCAAAACAACTGTAACACTTCCTAGGTGGGCTTTTTCTTCCCACCCTTCATTTTGGAGTAAGCAAAGGTGAGACGACATAGGGAGAAAAATAAATTCTTTGAACCTGACATGATATCAGCTATTTTCAGTCAACTGAAGAAACATTTGTCTTTCTCAACTCTCTTTCTCACTTTTGTTCAGTGCAAGAAGATTTATGATGTCAAAGCCAGGATTTTGGCACCTGTTTTCCCACCAATTTTTAATGAGAATTGAGCATCCTAATCCTATTTGGACAGCTTTCAAAAAAACAGCGTTAACTTCTTCATTATGGTTTTTGGGTAATACAAAGGCGACCGTTCCAGCTCTCGGAGCATACATCCATGAGGATCTTCCCAGAGTGGTGCAGTTCACCAGACACGTGGAGGGGGAGAGGCACAAGCCCAGAGCACCCCACTCTGGCAGATGGCCCCTCACCCATGGGCACTTCTCAGACCTCCACTTCCTCCTAGCACCCCCTATAAGGATCCCCCACTGCCAGCAGAAGCACATACTCACACTGACAGCAAGCTCTTGACAATGACATTTCAGGTAGAAAACACACACACACAAAACCTCCTCCCAGCCCTCCATCCCATTTCTACACCCAGCAAATTCTTCCCACTACCCTGGGCATTACCTCAGGCTGCCCCTCTGGCATCCTCCTCCTCCTGGGTTTCCAAGCTTGACTTTTCTGGTAGGATCTGGCCCACCAGTATAGCTCTTCCCTCAGCCAGTTACTCTATTCTCTGGCCTGTGACAGTGGAGAAAGGAAAAAGGCAGAAGGGAAAGGCAGACAATAAGAAATTAAGAGGAAAGCAGACAGGTACCTGGCTCACTCCCACCACGAATGCATCCTTGCTGAGCTGAGGGACATCATTCCCAGAGATCAGCAGGATTAATTTGCCTAAACGAAATGACTAGTCCCTTTTTTTTTTTTCTCCCAAGCAGTCACCTTTTGATATCTGTAATCTCCCTGACGGTAATTCATGGCATTCTGTATAACGTTGCCAGGCTGTAGAGCAGAGCTGGCTGAACTCACTGCAAAGGGCGCTAGATTAAATGCAGGTAACAGTTATGAATCGTTAGTTGTAATTTACTGACTGCAGCGTGGGGAAGACAGAGGGCATGGTGTGGTTTTCACAGCATGAATTAGAGTTCTCTGGTGAAATGAGGGTGCTTTGTGCTGATTAAATTATAAGAAATGTGCACCTGGGCCACATAAAGACCCGACGTTCTCTCCCTATGGTTTGACTGATAATATAAATGATGTACATCATAATTTCTGCATCATCTGAAAGTTTAATACATGTAATTGTGAGCTGCTTTTCTTCTTTGAAATTGCAAACACAGCAAAATTGCAGGCTTGGTGCTACTGATGAGTCATTGTTGGCCTGCTGTAGCTGCGTTACAATAGCCATACATAAAGAGAACCATGACACCCCAGTTTACCATCATTATCTGTTTCCTTTTGAGTTGTTTCCACAGCTGAACTACTCAGAAGGAGCTGGGGTCAAGTAGCAGGGGAGAAGGAGTTGAATTGCTGGCTTTTAACGGAGCTGAGTTTGGTATGATCTCAGCCATCTAAAATACACGGTTTTGCATGATGGCTGAGGAAAAGGCACTTACAAAAGTGTAAGATGAACACATAAAAGCAAAAGATCGAACGTTAATAGATAAATACAAAAAACAGCATGTTAAATAGCAGGGCATCATTTTCCACTATCTCTACCTATGGAAGCTTAGAATACAATATAGAAAGGAATTTAGCCAATTTTGCTAAAATAGCAGCTATATAAAGATACTTTAGTGTTCACCAAAAAAAAAAAATCAGCACTTCAATTGTTGATGCACTCCACTGTCAATTATTTCTTCCTTAGTCTTATTTTCATCACAACTCTAGAAGTCTGGGATGTATGCATAGACACATTATTCTTCTCAGATACTTTAAATCTGAAAAAGTCATGTTGAGTTGAAACACCAAATTACCTAAATTGGAGGTTAACAGCATCACTTCACTTATTAAACAGTTGAAAGAAAATGTTACCAAAATAATGTGCTATTTCTTTAGAAATAAAATGGGGGGGAGAGCTGAAGAGAAACATCTATATTTACTAGATCAAAGAGAGTACTATTCAGTTTTGTGAACATTATAAAAAAAAAAAAAGGTGTATCGGGGAAAAAAAAACATGCAAGGATAATTTGCTGTGTATAAGATATACTTGCATAAGAAGGCAATCCTGAGAAAGGACTTCTTTGGTTCAATCCTGACTTCTGGTACTACATCCCCAATTTCTCTATCAAGTCAGGTTTTTTGAAAGCATGGGGGGGCAAAACTGCTTCATTAATGTTTACTCTTTCTTATGTAGATCATAGTGTATGTTTTTCACAGAAATAAAACTCAATTGAATATAGTGCTGTTACTCTTGAATTGAAGCTCAGTCAAATGGTGCCTACCCCCTTATTCACCTTGAAAAATCATCTTTGAAAAGTTATTGGAGAAAGCGATGGAAAATAGCTCAGACAAAAGTAAACTCAAAACAGTGCTCTCATATCTGCTTACCCAACTCATGGCTACTCCAGGCCAGATCACAGTAGACCACAGCCTTCATTAACTATAGGATCAATCTTGACAGACACTGTGTAATCTTGGAGAAGATGAACTCTTTCAATCAAGCTCATACTCTCTCTTCTAATCTTAAGAAAACACATTCCTCTAAATCAAAGACCTGTGGTAATTATCACACAGCATCACCGCGATATACAAGAATTTGATTAGGTAGTTAGAGAACATATACCATGGATAGTGTAAGGGTTATGTCAAGTTGTTGGGCATTGAAACATCACCTTCTTCCTGGGGATAGATTTGGCGTATTCATTGCAAAGACTCTCATAGTAGACAGTAGTAAACTGCATAACAACAGTCATATCGTGATATTATCTTGTGTGAGAATGAACAACTTCTGTTTGTGGTTTCACAAAAAAAAGAGAAAGCGTACTCAGATTATGTTTCAAATTTTGCTGATGTAATAGTAAAACCTCTCACTTTAAAAGCATAAATTTTCTTCTCTAACTTCTCAAATCCTCAACATGATAAAATTACTTCAGGATAACTTCATCCTACTAAGAAAATGAATCCAACATATTTCAGCTGGCATAAGGGCTTCTCTGAAGAAAACTGAAAGCCATTATATCCTTCATGAGACTAAGTGAAAATAAGGGAATATGAGAACATGCAAAAGTTAGATTTAAGGTACTACAAATAACAGCTCTCTGAATATAAGTTGTAAGCACTCATTATTTGGTTGATCATTGACTGATACAAAGAGAACAGTTCTGTTCAGAATAAGCAGAAACGTAGCCCATGGAAATACCTTGACAAGATTCTGACTAGTGTAGAAGGACAGTAGTTACATACTGTGTTGGTTTTCTTCAGACCACAGAATCAGCTGAAAGACAACATACTGGTTTGGAGTCTGATCGCCTCTTTTTTCTTCTGGACTAGACAGATAAGTGTAATAATTTCTATTTTCTGAATAAGAGTTTGTTAAATTTTAAAGTTATTTCATGCAGAGGACATCTTAATCATCTGAAGTAAGGAAGTGGAGCCTTGCAATATATGGTCGTGGCAGCTCAACCACCCTCTGGTCATAAGGTGGCATTGCTCTTCCAAAATCATAAAATATTTTTGGTTGGAAAAGACCATTAAGATCGTCAAATCCAACCATTAACCTGGCACTGCCAAGTCCATCACTAAACCACATCTCTCAGCTCCTCATCCACACAGCTTTTAAAAACATCCAGGGGTAGTGACTCAACCCCCTCCTGGAGCAGCCTGTTCCAATGCCTGACAATTCTTTCAGTGAAGAAATTGTTCCTCACATACAATCTAAACCTCCCCTGGCACAACTTGCAGCCATTTCCTCTTGTCCAAAAACTCCAGAAAAAGGATTACTCTTACACAGAACTTATTTCACATTGCTTTTTAGGCTGGTAATAAAAGTAAGACAAGGTGGAGAAGCAAAGGAGACAGAGCAAAGGAACACATCAAAGCCTGACCAATTTTTCCAAAGTTGGAAGCTACCTAATTATATGAGGGATCATGGTATCAGTGACTTGGTTTCACAGAAGGACTCAGTCCTTCTGTGCCAGAAATCTTCCACGAGAGTGAGCATACCTACACTGTCACTTGGAAAATAAACATTTTCAGTCTTCCCTGACAGTGAAACCAGTCTGGATAAAAGTGTTAGACTCCAGCTAGTGCTTTAATATCTACAGTACTTTTCAGGTTATCAGAGATAATCAGAGAAAATTAGCCAAAGGAGCATATGTACAAATAACGTGCCAGTAGGTGGCTGTTGGAACTAGGCTGGTCCTGGTAAGAAATCAAACACTGGACACAAAGATCACTGAGCCATAAATGAACAAACCAGAAGGACACAACTGCTTATTTATTAAGCAAGGCTTTGCTTCCCTTGCAGTGCATAGTATCTCACTACAGTCTCACTGGGACTATTACCAGAGAAAATTATTGCTCAACATGAATAAACGTAGAAAAGTCTGTGTCTAAGCTTTTAAGTGGGTTTTTCTGTAATGTTTTAATGTGTTTTAAATTGTTTTTGTTATTATGCACAGCTACATTATAGGGGCAATTCTGTAGAGATGAATCTGAGCTGAGCTCTCTGTTGAAAGGTCAAGGCTTGTAAGTGTTACTAATTAGGGACAGAGGCACAGAATGGGTTATGTTTCCTTAGATAAGGAAAAGGAGAGAGACCTAGCTGTTGTTTAACATTACATGAAACGACTTCTGCTTCTCCATGGCAAAGTTTAAAAATATCATGAAACAGATGCCCTGTTTCTTAAGCTGCATTCTGTCCTACCCAATAGGTGCAGATCACAAAAAAGGCAGGTATACACTAGGCTATTTCAAATTTCACTAGAAAGCTTAACTATCACAAAGGTTTTGTCAGTCTCACAAGAGAGGAGGCTAACATGAGATTTCGCTGCCAGAATCCAGCTCAATGAATCAAATGTCAGTGTGGAGGAGGATGTGATGAGAGCGCAGAGGGTACGGAGAAGGCAGGAGGTGATACACAGGAGCTGAAAAGTCTATTTTGTGAGGTCAGGGAGGTGACAGTTGGTACCACTGAATCAGAATGGTCTTTTCAGGTTGCAATTCTCATCAGGGTGAAGAATGCGCTCTTTTGAAGAAAAAACATTGCAACTATTACATGGTGCAGCTGGTACGCAACTGTAAGTGGAAATGAGAACAAAAATTCACCGCTGCTAGTGCTAATCTTTCCTTACAATATCAAAAATCGGTGTGAATATTTGGAACTTATGCTATGTTTCCTCTAATGGACATACACAGCCTGCTTAGACAAAAGCCTAATGCCCATTACTCAACAGGTTGCATTTGGTATAGGCTCACATCTTCATCTCGTACCAATTTCAAGATTAGCTGTTAACAAAGTGAAAAAGAAACTTGTTAAGAGGCATTAGTGAAGGAGAAACTTGTAAGAGAACAATAATAACTTGTTTCTTTTCAAATCACAGATTAACTTAGTAGGTTGAGACTCACCTCTAAGACAAACACCCAGATCTGAATTCCTGTTATGTGATAGAGACTGATAATTTAGAGATGTGAACACAGAGGTTATACTCCTCACAGCTCCAGATTGCTTTGTCTAAATTAATAACAATTCTGAATAAAAGGCTTCTTGTCCAGCTGTACAGTCTCACACTTAACTTTTCCATTAGTGTCACTGGCCTCCCAGGGGTCTCTTCTGGTACTTTATACGTTTGTGGACAAGACATAAATGACCCTATATGCATCAGCTGGGCTCAGTGAGCATCGCTCTCTTCCCCCGCTATCCATCAAAATTATTCACTGTGATTACACTATGGTCATGTCAGAAATACAACTATACCTTGAAAACACAAATAAAAGGCCTGGAAACTAATCCTGGAAATTATATTCATGCAAGCAAGCTCGGTGTGAAGCAAAGGTACTGCAACTGATGAGGCTATTGCACCTGCACGTGTCAGTGGCACAAGTGCCTCTTGCAGACAGATCCCTACCGGTTTCCACTTAGCTTTTCCTTTTTGCTGCTCAGCATGCGGTTGGTTTATGAGAAAGAGAGGGTGTGCATGATAAAGTCATACACAGAGCGTGTGAAATAATAAAGCTCTTACCTGCACTCGAGTCACAGTGAGGCATTGCTCCTGTCGTGGATCTCTGGATTCAGTGCAGAGCTCTACCTCAGGGATTCTTGCTTTACCCGGGATGGGGTCACCAGGCTGCATGAGGAACACAGATAACACTGGAATACACATCAGCATCACCTCTGAGAATATCTGCTAATGTTATGGTTAGATGTATTTTACCACTGTAACTTTAAAGATTAAATAATTAACAAAAGATGTTTTCAAGTGGATGCTATATCAAAATTCCCATTCTAGAGTTATCCTTAAAATGTACAATAAGGAGTTTCAGGAAGGCAACTGGGAAAAACATGCTTTTCAAGTACATTCATTTGCTGCCTATGAAAACTAAGAAACTATGTGACTAGGCAGAACCAGAAATTCAGGAGAAACTGAGCTCAACTGCTCCCGGTCACAATTCTGCTGACAGACACGAATTACTCTTCAATATCCTGTCTACTTGTCTGGTCACCAGCTTGTCTCTGGCATTGACTGTTAAATGCGTTGTATTACTTGATGGGTTTATGATGTGTACAAACATGCACTAAAGAGTAAAACATTCCTATCAAAACTAATTTCCAGCGTGACCTATGCCAGGATTAATCTGAGGTCTCCAAAGGTGAAAGGAGAGCATATCAATCAACTATGCCTTATAACTACCCCATCAGCCATCAAGCACATACTGGATAAAATTAAGTGCTAAATCAACTTAGGTATACACATAAAATAATTAAATACTATTTTTTGATTTGCATTTTCACTAAAAGGGAGGAAAAAGACAGTCAAGCTGTTTTGGTGCTGGTCTTGTATTGGCGATAGCTGAAGATTTTATTGACACTAAAATAAAACCTTGCAGCCTGTAAATATTAGGCTTTCTACTAAAGAAAAAATTTTCAGTATAACAAAATATACATTTAGATGGATACATGCAATAAATTCTGCAATTATCCTCTCTGGACACTTATTCCAGATTTCAGGGTGCCTATTCATTTTAAATTATGTTTCTTGTAAGAGATTTAAGCTAAATTGAAATAAAAGACAGTATCAATTTAAAATTAAAAGCACCCATGTTAACACATGTGTTGTCTACACTGAAGGAGGCCCTTGAGGCAGAAAAAGCCTTAGAGGAAAAACCTTGTTGAATGGCTTAACTAAGAGTTAAAATAACTTTAAAACAGTCACTGAAGATACACCAAAATTTAGCATTATTAAAATTCTGTTAAATTACAAAAAGAAAATATTGGGGAGGGAGGGGGGCGGGGGGGGAATCAAAAAAGAACATATGATAAAGCAGCTATGGGTGAGAGAATGGCCTGTTCTTTACTATTATACAAGCACTTGATACCAGCATAATGTAAATAAGTCTAGCTGATGACTGAAAAATCAGCAGTAGCAGGAAAATGCCAAAGAAGAAAAGTCTCAGCACCAAACACACAAAACCTTATGTTACACTCCATGTTACATTTAGAGATGACAACTACTGCAAGATTTTATGGAAAAATCTCCCCTTGCCCAAGTAGTTAAAAAAAAAAAAAAAAGACAAACCAAAAAAACCCAAACCAAACCAAAAAAAAACCCACACCACCACCACCACAAAAACACACCACGAGCAGAATATCCAAGGCAATAACAAAAGTCAAGATGGGTTTACAAAGAATAAGCCTTAGGAACATTAGTCCTTACCCATTCAAATAATTTATGCAAGTCAGTAAGACAACACAAATGAGTAAGAGATGCAGTGATCTCTCTCTGATACTTCTCAGAGATATATGACTACCTAGAAAGGAGAGCTGGGAGCTGACTGACAAAAACAAGGAAAACATAATTATTACAAGCAGATTCCATTAGGTAAGTTTATAGAATGTACATGAAGGAAACTGTGATATTATCAAAGGTTATGTAAAAATATTCTCAATACTGACACGTTTTCAAAAAGGCTCAAATCTAATTTGTATGAGCTTGGTCAGCACCACTGTCCTAAATCTGTTATGCCTGAGGTCTAAGCACATGATGTCTTTACGTTTCTTTTACACTGTTCCACTGTTTTATTGTATCTTTTCCTTCCATTTTGACCTGTGTGATTGGCCTCATCCTGGACTTGCTGGTGAAAGGAACTATTATTCCACAGCTGTAATGTCTGGAAGAATTATCCTTGTGCAGAATAAACATTTTGTTGAAAAAGCAAAAACGCACAGACAAATTGAAGTTCCTAATATTTTTTCCACTGTTTGGGATTAGTTCAAGAATAATGAAAACTTCTATACCATTAGGACAGCTCACTGTTTACTTGGACTTTAACAATTTTTTTTTTTTTTTTTTTTTAATTTGTAATACTTTGCTTAGGCACAGTTTTGCTCAGTGTATTTTAGATTCATTGCTCATACACTGGCTCTGCAGAAGCTCTACACGTACTCTGAAGTCGAAAAACACACTCAAGTCTCTGACTCCAATGCAAATGAAGTATGGTTTTGGATGGGTACTGTATAAAGTAGGTTATCGTTGTGAATACTCACAATTATGGATTCAAAACTCACTTCCCATTTTTGTCCCACAGAATTAGCATAACATTTATTGCTCCAGTGAATATTCCTTTTATATTCTGTAGAATATTCATGAAAATTAAATGGGAAAGAAGTACAATCAGCTTCATTAAAAATTCAAATGAATGTTTTCAATTTTTGGCAGCATTCCTCACACATCATTAAAAGCCAAAACAGTTATTCCATGAGAAATATAAGTATAAGCAAACAAACAAAAAAATGTCCTTTGACTCCCCTTCCCTATGACCTGCCATTGATACAGTCCCCTCCTGCTTCCTGATCTCACCACAACACCCCTCCCACCCTCCCCAAGGAAAGCCACGGTTCCCATCCTTACGCCTCCTCCTCGAGGTGGAAGATGCCCTGACAAGAGACAGAGGTATCACCAGCTCGTCAAACATTCTGTGCAGCAGCACCCATTTCCAGGAACTGCATCCCTCTGGGACTAGCTGCTCCCAAGAGATTTGGTCGATGTTGGCCAGCACGTTCATCAGCTGTCAGAAGCAGGAAAAAGGGTGAATACTGGCAAAGTTATGGCATAAGACTGCCTAATACCAGAAAGAAACACAACCCACTCTGCCATTACTCATGTTTTTCTCACCCGTCAGATGCGTGTCTTGTACCACAGGCATATGCTTTATAATGATAACATTTTATGATGGAGTGGGATTTTCCAAAGGAAAAATGAAAACCCCAACCTTTTAAAGCCAGCATGGGCCCTTTTACTGCGTACTCTCCCGCTCTCTGAAGCTCTGAAGGTAAGTAAATGCAGGATCTACACGGCAGCAGGAAGACGCTACCAACATCAGCAGCGAAGGAGGTACCTGTGGGGACCTAGGGAGATGGCACAAGGCACACATGTGGGACAACATCTGATCCTCAACACCTCATTTACAATGTTAGGGAGTAGGCAGTGGGGAGGAAGGACCTGGCCAAGGGAAGACTGATTCTGAATCTTATCGCGCAGTTTTTCCCCAAGGCTCTACTTATATTTGTTTACCATTTCCTCAGTGTGTCTTCACAAAAAGAGCATTTGGATTTTGAAGATTCATAAACTTGTGTGCAAAAAAAAAAAAAGGACATTGGGTTGAGTCCTTCTGGGAAAAGCGTTCACATGCTAGTTTCAGGGAATAATATGGACTCCTCAGTCAATAGAACAAAGACCAAAGGGATAACAGTTAATCCTCCCTGACACATGCATGTATAAAAACTGAAAAGGAAATCTATAATAAAACCCAAAAAAAAGATGTCATTACAGAACCACTTTCTTTCCTTTAAGAAAATAAAAAAAAATACTAAGAAAAGAGGAAAACCAAGCTCACCCCCAATAAAAAGTAATACATTTAAACTGGAACATAGTCTTTCATTGGCCCTGAATACATAGTTCAAAAAGTAATCAGAAAATTATTGCTAGCACTTCCCAGGAAAAAAAAAAAATCCAATTCACTGAAAATAAACAATGGTGAAAGATGAGTTTCAGCCTATTGAGCTCCTCCTAGCACACAAAGACTTGTAAACAACAGGAAAATATTTTGTTAACTTTTAAAAATGTGAGGGCATAGTATTTAACACAAAAACACACACTATGGAAAATCTGCAGTTCGAAGGCATCCTCATTGTCATTCTTAGAGCCTTTATAACAGTATGATCCTATACGTAGGTACGTATATATCTGTAAATCATCGTATTAGCATGGTAGTTGGTCATTTCTGCATAAAATAACTAAAACCATTATAGCCAGCACAAATACCTGAGTATCATGTTCCTTCATACTCAAGTTAGAAGCAGGTCTAAAAAGATGGGTAACCATCTAATCAGTAGAGATCAGACTTCAGGCACAGAACAGCGTTTTCAAAATGAGATGCTCAGACTTCAAGTTCAGAAATCACACCTGGATTAATGGGAGGTGAAAGAACTCACAGCCTCAGTATTTTTTGCTTCATTGTCTACATAGGAATGTCTGTTTAAATAGACCTTTTAATAACTGACCATTTTGCTGTAGGGCTAGCATTGGGACCTTAAGACAAGAAGAAGATAGTCTCCCTTTAGTCTAATTCTGTATCTACTTGCTTCTATACACTTAGAAAGGAAGAATAAAATGTGTATTGAAACACAGGTGAAATCACAGTAAAAGAGGAAAGTGAAACCACATCTAGAAGAGAGCTGTGTGCCTCAACATCCTTGTGCTGAGTAAAGCCACGACATTGGGAAGGGCAGCCTGGCACCATGACCCAGACTGTTGGAATTGCTTACAGGAGCAGTACCTGGTGTCAGATCAATGGCTGACGTCCTCAGTATGGCAATCAAGCTTCACAGGGACTTGAGATTTTGCTGAGACTGCATACTAGCTCACGGTAACAAATCCACTCCCCCAGAAAGTCAGGTTTTGAGCAGGTGGAGTTTTCTGATCTATTCCAGATCTTGAAACCCATTTATGTCCATTCCCACAAAGAAAGCATTTCATCTCAAGCCATCTTATCTGGAAAATGATATGTTATAGGAGGAGAGACCTGCTGACAATACCCAGTCAAACAAAACATCCCACCAAAGTCAATCCTGTCCCCTCTTATGCCCGGAGAGAGCCCTTCTGAGAACACACTTAGTTTGAGTTGAACACTGCAGCTGATATACCAGATTTTCTACAAAACCATACAGTTGCAACCACTTCAGTTTTACTCTGGTTTTGCAAGATTCTTGTAACACATGCAAAAAAACTCTATCACACCTATCCATAAAAATACAGCCAACATTAATATATGACACTGTGAACCAGACCACAGTATGTGTCTGCTTATCTTCAAATAATACGAACACTCAGATCGCTACCAACATATTCACTCCAGCAGAACAAAGAGTGGAAATGCAATGGACTGTAAGAGGCAAAATAAGTGGCAGTGTGTTTTGCAATTTACAAGTTTTCCTACTTCTGCTACTCAAAAACTGCTGCTATCTTCCGGCATCACTTCCCACAGGAACAGCAAAACTAACTTTTCACATCCGCAATTAGCCTGTACCAAACGATTTGAAAGTCGCCTCCCGTCTTACCCAGAGCCATGGGTCCACCCCTGTGTTTCTGGGTGTAGAGCAGGCAGGAGCAGGGAGCTGCTCTCCTAACCCAGCTCCATGCCACCGGGATGTTCCCCACAGACAAGTCCTCCCCCTCTGCCTTCAGGCCCACCTTTCGTAACTTCAGTGCACATATATCCTCTTCAGTTACTTCTCCCCACATACTTATTTCTGCTTAAAATATGAAACATTAGGAGAACACCTTACACGACAATGCAGCTCCATGAAGGCCGCTATGTAAAACCACAGCTTGGAAATAGAAGCCATGGAAGGCTGTCAGCGATCCATCTGAAATGTCAATACATCATTTCAAATGTTCTTACTAGAGCTGCTTGAAGCATCCAAAGGCAGCAAAATCAAACAGATAGCTATCCCCTTTTCAGAAAAAAAGGTGTGAAAATAGAAAGGCAACTAAATCTCCCCCTGGAATCAGTCCATTCACATTAAAAGGATGTACTTCAAAGGGTGGTGAAGAGGGAGACAGTGTGTGTTTCGGACAAGTTGAGTGAGGAACCTAGGACAGAGCAACAGGTCTGTCATGCAGGAAATCCAGCATTTGAAATAAGAACAGTTAAAACTGGAGAAGAGCTAGAAGCCAAAATAGTTCTTTAAGCACAGCACCCAGCTGAGAGAAGAGCACCCAAAAAAGCACAGTACTGGCAAAGGCACCCTCATCCTCCTGTGTGATTACCTAACAGAGCATTTGCTCTGGGTCTCATCAAAATTCCCATGGAAAGGAGGGACAGTCAAACCAGGAGGTGAAGATGATACCAGCCTAGAAACCAGGAAAGAGATTACAAGCAAATAAAATCCAGCAGTGCTTGGGGAGAGAGATTTCTTCTGACATCTCTCATTGCCCTAGGCAGAGAGCAAAGATCACATATTGCATTTCACCTCTATCATGATGGTATCATCATTGCTGATAGTACCCAGGGGCTGGCAGGGGAGGGGTTCTGTATTTCTGAAGATATCCCCCACGATGCTCTACTCCATTCCGCTCTTGCATGAAGCCCTTCCTCTGCTAGACTTTGTGTGTCTTATTTCCCCTGACAAGCCAGTCAGGAGCATAGTGGGGATGTTTGTGCTGGACCATTTTGGCAATACCTCCTCTCTCTGTTTGAAAACCCAGAGAATCCGTGGATACGCATCCCTGGAAGTGTTCAGGCCCAGGCTGGATGAGGCTTTGGGCAACCTGGTCTATTGGAAGGTGTCCCTGCCCATGGCAGGGGGGTTGGAACTACGTGATCTTTAAGGTCTCTTCCAACCCAAACCATTCTAAGATTCCAAAGGAAAAGCTCTTGAGAAAAATAAAAATTGTACACAATTAATATCCAGAAAATAAAACAAAAGTTTTTCCTATGTACTTCCACAATGTCCGATTCCACTGAAATTCATGAGTCTAGCGGACAGCTGCTGTATGAGTTTCCTGTGGATATTTTGACAAGAATGAGAAGATGAGCATAGAGGAAGCAAAAGGCATGAATAAGTCTCTATTTCTGGTAAGACTACTCCATCAGTTTATATTACTTGCCGTTTTTATCTGTGCATTAAATGATCATTGATTTTCATGTGAGATTAATGAGACTGAATACTTCTGGATCATATGGCACTGTCTACCATGCTCCATGGGTATTTTTATATTGAAATGATATTGAACCAACAAGAACATCTTCATTAGAGCCAAGTTTCACAAGTATTTCTGGGGAACAAAAAGAAAAAAAAAAAAAGAGGAAATACTGTAAAATACTTCAGAGAATTAAACAAAGGTTGCACAATTTTTAAAGAAAACCAGTCTTTTACAGGTGGGGCAAAACCTAAGTTATTTATATTAAATATATGCATCCATACGCAGAACATGTATTCTTTGCCATTATTGAATACTTAGAATATAGGAATAATAAGTCTTTTTTTAAACTTCATCTGACAGTTTTAAGCACAATAGTACTTTTTTCCTATTCTTGTTCTGTTTGACATACAATATTTTTTTCCGATCATGAGAATACCTATTATCCCACACTCTGAAACATCTCTAGTAATTTTATTTTTCTTTTGATTATGAAGACTACTGGAAAACATCAGAAAGATTTTAAAGGTGAACTTTTCATTTATTATTGACCAATTACATGAAATTTTACCATATTTCAATTGCTCATTCAAAAACCCCTCTTCTCTTTTCATCAAATTCAACATTCTCTTAAAACAATACTTCAAAATATAACCTAAAACCTTTAACCTTTTGTTCCATTTTCATCAGCATTGAGATAAAAATTCACAGAGATGAAAGGTGTCTTAAGGTAAGACGACAATGACCACAGAGCACGTACCAACTGAAAGGCAGATGAAAGGCTTCTGTCATAGTCTTATTTGCTACTGTTATTCTCAGGATTCTCTTCCAGAGTTCCCTAGTTGCAAAAAGTGATGAAATTAAAAGGATAGTTCCTATTTAATGATTTTCATCTGAAGGTCTTCATGTAGGCTAAAGACCCAGTCAGTTCCTATCCTGAAACTGTACCTACCCTTACAAATGCAGGAATAAATGCAAACAGCTGGAATGGAATATTGTAAGTATTTCAATACAATGCAACTACAGTGCAACATAACCACTGATCTACACCAGTAGGAAACCTAATGAACTACTAGTGAATTTGAAGATTGATAGTTGTATTAAAACTACCAGTGCTAGTCAGGTCAGCCAATGTATTTTAAAGGATACTTCAAAAATTTTCTTTTTAAGTTGAAAATTCACAGAGCTTTAAATTTTTTTCAAGGATTTACTGATGTCTTCATATATATGTATTTCACATCTGATTTTATTTCTTTTTTTTTTTTTTTAAACCTTGCTACTACCAAATTCCATGAAAGGAATTATATCAATATACATTATCATTTTCCTTTTTTTTTTTTTAAATTTTGTCTGCTTTTTTCTGATACTGTTTTCCGAAATTCCAATTTAATGAAAATGTGATTTAAAGCCTTGCTTCTCTTCCCAAAAACTTCAGCAGACATATTGGACAACATGTAGGCCCCAGTTAGGCTGGAGCTAAGACCTATGCAAACACACAAATGTAGGGATTTCATCTTTGAAGTGGTCACTCCGTATCACCCAATAAAAGACTATCAGAAAGGAAGAGTGTTTTTGAATATTTCCTCATTTCCATGTGGCGCAGAAGCACACCAGCTTTTACTTAATATTAAGACACCCTTCAAAGCTACAAAAGTTAAAACATTTCTTAATGTAGTATATACTGAAACAATTGGACAATACTTCAAAGCCTTTGGTTTTAAATCTTTTGGTATCACCACCATTCCAGAAAAAAAGTATTTATACAACATTGTCAAACAAAAGTTATTTTGCAGCTAATATGACATCGTTTTGAGACAGAAGATAATAAAAATCTATTGCATCCTGTTTATTTTCAGAAAAAAGTGAAATGAGATCAGATCAGGCATTTTAGTTCTGAAAAACTTTAAAAACTTTGACATTGTTTATATGATTTCAATGTTGAGTATTTATCAGCTCTAAACTAGGAAAGGTGTGCAATAAAATTAAACAAACTTTCCAAAAGAGTGCAAGAAAGGCGCAGATAAGGCCAGCTGACTATCTATCAAGCTCTAAAGACTCATAATCCACTACTGGCAGGACACGTGAACCAAAAACAGTAAGATGTACTCATCCATAAATTCATATGATTGAGAAATACTCCAAAAAATTAAGACAATGCTCTGCCTAGAATCCTCTTCCTAATAGGAAAGAAATTTATTACTTAAAATTGCTGGGCTGGCAGCTGGAAACTCATTAATTCATTCACTACTACTAACAAGTTTACATGAGTGTTTTCCACTAGTTTTGGAAGTATTTAATTATAAACCTTTCACGTTTCTTTATTCTGACCAAATTGATTCAGAGAGAGAGACAAAAGCATCCATACACAAAAATGTCCAGTCTTACCTTTCCTGTATTACTTCCCACCTCCCATTCTCATAATGGCCAAAGACTGCAGAAATAGTCCACACAGCTGGAAACAACACCACAAAAAAACCCCAATACACTAGCCCTCCTGTCCCTGCTGCTCATGAACCCTGCAAATATCACTTCTGATTTCTTCATTGTTGTTAATCCATGGGTGTTTTGAAAACATAATAATTTATCTTTCCGGTACACATTAGTTTTATAAAGTAAAATAATTTGTTTCGGTGTATGCAATAGGTTGGATATTCAAATAAGCCACTAATTGGATGAGCTAAAGGAGTGGACAGGATATTAGGTGCACACATATGCAACTCAAGGACATGAGTTTTGAGTTCAATAACACAGAAACTGTTACCAGCCACAACAGTAAAACGAGCTTTCCTTGGACAAGCCCGTCCTCATACTAAAGCAGTCAGATCTACATTGCATTTGATGTGTTTGCCACAGCTTGAGTGTCAACTGTTTGGCATTTTAAAATCAACCCAGAAAAATAAGATACTAGCCCTTCTTTTGAGAGCTGAACCTTAACTCTTGGACAGAAGTACACAGGAGCGGGAGTTTTTGGCAGTTTGATAATAAATAGACCATCTCCAGTTGAGAAGACTTGACAAGAAGCTATCAGGGCTGAGATTGAGCCCTCGGATTGGAGATCAGGTGATGCAGCCCCCCAGGTTTCTGAACTGCCCCTCTCAGTGGCTAGCATCCATCTCGTCCCTCAGCAAGAGAAGCAATTTAGTCTCAGGCCTTATTAGTCTGAGGAACAGTCTGCAGTCAAGAGACCTGTCAGGCCCTATAGAGTATCAGGCATGGGTAATAGCCAGTGCTGTTCATGTTTGGTGAAATGAGAAGTCAAAGACACAGTTTATGTGCATCTTAAAGAAAGAAATGCCTTTTTGTAACTCTGAATAACCCATGGCATTTCAGAACTAATACCCTTGTCTCATCTTCAGCGTGATTTTTACTGAGTTTATGTTTCACCATTATACCACAATGAAGAGAGTTTCAATTCAGATTCTTAAACTCAAAAAATACAAAATAAAAATATACATCTTTGTTACATACATTTAATCTTTATCTAATCTTGTAAAAATTGTAAGGAAAAATAATGAAAGCAAAAATATTAGCAGCCAGTCAGACACTCTCTGGTTCAGCCCCATATCCAAACACATTCGTTGCAATTCTCTGTGGGTACTTGGAAAATAAGACTTTCTTCATGGCCCTACAACTCCCGCTGGAGTGCATACACATTTCAGTTTTCTAAGCACTGATTCCCATTGAAATCGGTCATTTAATACCATAAACTTAGATTTTGTAAATCTAATACAGATAGAAGTTCTGAGTGGAAACTCTAGAAACATTGAAGTAGCTTGTTGTTTTAGTTTTATTTTCTGTTTTCCAAGTTAATTAGGTAGTTCCTAAGGATCACTGAAAGTGACTTCTGAAACCCGTGCAAGAATGTCAGCAGCTCTACCGCTTGTATATAATTTTCTACATCCTGAAAACAGTAATTTACATGGAAGTAGGACTGAAAAGTCATGACAGAGCAGAATTACAACTGCTTGGATGTTTAAACTGTGCTTTTCCTGTTTTTGAAAGTACTTTGGTTCCTTTAAAGTTGAGATTATATTCTAAATTCCTGAGGTTTATGAAGATTACTTCTAGTAGAATTGCCAAAATTCTTGTAATTTTTAGCAACAAGATTTTAACTATTACATTATCAAGGAGAAAAAAGAAAAAAGTCAAGCTTAATTCCAGCTTCACTTCATTTCTAAGACAAATGCAAAATGTTTGAGTCTCCCTTCACTTAAATATTGCAGGTTGGAATCAATAGTCACACCAGTGTGCAAACGTGTCCTTGAAAGAAAAAAGCCTTGCAAACCCCACATCTCTTGAATAAAGACAGAGGTATTATAAGGGGTAGGGAGCCCCTCTGTAAGATACCTTACTTTAATAATTCAAAAAACCCAACCTAGCCCAACAGCTATATTTTAAAGAACAATCTGCATTTTAAAAGTGCAGAAATGGTTAATCCAAGTAGTGAAAAGAGTTACAACTTTTTCCAGATATTACTCCAACTAATGAAGTGAGAGGCTAAAGTAAAGCAGTTAAACTATATTTTGCCATAAAATTGTGTCCCAGAACAATCTACTGCAAATGAGAAGATAGCAACTGAGGCCCTGAAGGATTTTTTATTGTGAATGATTGTTTCATGGGTTCATACAAATTGTTTGGATAAATTAAAGGGGCTGTAGGTTGTCCAAATCTGCAGATTTATTAAAAAAAAAAAAAAAAAGTAACAGTTGGAATCATGTCAGGGGTAGGAAATAAACACAAGGAATCTGAATAGGGTCGAACAATAGGGACTGAGAGATCATATGCAGTGTCAAGAGATATGATATAATGCCTTTAGGGAGGCCCAGCAAAGGATTAAAAATAACTCAAGTTTGACAAGTCACAGGGAAGATGAATCATGGATAATGACAAAAAGAAACAGCAGGAAGACAGGATCACAGAATTTGTGTGCCCCAGCAGTAAGGAAGTCAAAAGGTCAGTGAAGAATTGGTAGGTGAATCAGACACATATTCTGTGTATTCTTATCAAATAATCAGTTTTCAACTTTTAGAAGAGCATTAAATTTGCAGGCTTCATGTACTTTTAAAAGGGAACGATGATTTGTTTCAGAGAATTCATTTTCAGTCTAATCAGAATTTTCCTCATTTTGCTACTAGTGCATGACACAGAGAAAACAACAGTTAAAAATGATAGCTACGAAACTGGTCATTGACTACCATTATACATGTACTAGTGGTAAGGGAATTGCAGTGCAGTTTCTCCTCTCCCTTTTGGCAGATTGTCTGTTTAAGAGGCTGTTTTACAAAATGTTGGCTGTGTTGTGCATAGTCCGTTTTTCTTAGGGAAAAGGAAAAGGGGAAAGCAATGCTCAAAGAAGCAGCAGAACTGAAATCTCTGGGAAAGGAAATGTGTCATTGCCAACAGGCAGAGCATTTAAAGCAAAAAAACCAAGCTCTCAGAATCTCACAACTGGGAGACAGAAGCTTCATCTAGTAAGATGCTAGGACTCTCTTATTTTCAAAACCAAATTGACATGCACACAAACACATACTTACATCCCCTTGAACTTCAAACTGTTTCAGACAGTCTTCAGCCAGGCTGGAAAATAGTTATTTAAATTACAGAGTGAGTAGAAAGCAATACACCTTTTAGGGAAAAAGAAAAAAAGAAAAAAGAAGAGAGAAGGATAAAAAAAAGAGGAAAAAAAAGAAAAAATAAAATATAATTAACGTACTTTTTTTTTTTTTTTAATATAAACAGTGTTTTGAAATGTAGGAAAAGAAGATACCAAACAAAACCATGCCCAGAATGAGAGAACTGAAGTACAGTGCTTTCACTGCTTTTCACAGCTGAGATTGTGTTGAGTAATCTAACTTTGGGAATTAATTTTTTTCAGACATTCATTGCCAACGGTTCTCTGAAATATCACAGACCTTGCAACAGAAACAACAGGCATAATTTCCGATCACTGAATATTGCCTTCTTGTCCAGCAAAGCAGGCTAGAGCTCTGCTCCTTTTCTCTTCACCATTAAAGGTGCAGCAGAAGCACCGTGTCCTTGATACAGAAATGTCGAATGAAAAATTATGGACTTTTACTACTTTTTGTCTTGTTTGCTTTTTACCATTTTCTTTTGCTTATCCTCAAGGCTTAGTACTGTATTCCATTATAATATTTCTTGGTAAATGTATATTGTAAAGCCATGCTTATGCCACAGACTGAACTATTTGTACTTACTACACCAGTTATGATTTTAACATCAGAAATGTTCCTATTTAAAAATTAGAACAGATTTTTCAACTGTTAAACAATGTTTCAAAGTAACTTTATCTTCATCTGAATTATAAGATTTTTTTTTTCTTCCTTAAAAAGATAAGCACTGGCTATATGAATTGGGTGGCTTTTAAGTAGTGCAAGTTCTCTGCCTGAAGTTCATTTGCAGTCACAAACATTAGATTCCATTGAAAGAGTGATAAATTGTATTTATGCCACTTAGTCATTTAAACATATTATTTTTTTTTACTTTGTTTCAGACTGCCGAGATTTATTGACACTGAGTGCTCCCAGAAATTAAAACAGTTCAAAGCTCAGTTCCAGCAGGGCAGACTACTTCAAAATCACAAAACCAACCTATTAATAGAAAAAGAGCTTTGTTTTGATACACCTGTAAACACAATGCATGCAAGTTACACTTGAACATGCATTTGAAAGAGGCTGATCGACAGCAGGTTTGCCAACAATAACAAGTTATTAGAAAAAACTTTAAACCCAGTTATTCTTGTTTCTCAAATTTAAAGGTGTTGATTGTGTGAATATATGATGGGAAGGCTCCAGCTGAATATCCTGTATCGTTACAATGAAGAATGCATCATCTTCATAAGTGAAGCACTTTATGAAACAGCCTTTATCTGGATTGTTTGAAGGGTTTTTATTATTGTTCTCTCCAATATGTTTATTCAGTACCTTGAAAGCATATGCAGCTCATTCCACAACCGACCTCAGAAGGAACTTTGAGGTCTTGTACATTACACAGTATATTGCAATAATTTAAGCAAATGTTCCTACCACGAAGAACCAGAGTTCTCTTCTTGTACAACAAATATTCTCACACCAGTGCTACCTTCTCCATCGCTCCATCAAGCTGTAGTGCTGTCTGATGGTGACCTACAAAAACGATTGTAACACACCTTCTTCTGACTACAGATTTATGAAGTTTGAGCAGAGAACTGTGAAAATCGTAGTCCTCAACTCTTTCAAAAATCTGCATTTCTGAAGAGATATCATCTCTTAAAAAAAAAAAAGCAGACTAATGTTTTCTTCCAACCTTACCATGTATATGAATACCCAATGTTATATTATCAAATTTTATAGAGCGCAATTGAGATAAATCACAGTTTCAGTTAGGAAAGCAACCTTTGATACTCCATCCTTACAGGTACTTTAATAGCCACAACAACTCATGTACATATTAACGTCATCTAGCATCTTTCTCATCACTTCCAGGGAAACTTCAATGTAGAGAATTTTTTTTTTTATTTTAATGATGAACAATCATTTAATTCTTTCACAATACTAAAATACTATTACAATACTGCTAAGTATTACAGTTTTGTTAAATCTACTAAGAAAAACAGCCTATTAATTAAAAAATAAGGCACTATGAAGTGAAAGCAGAGGTCTCTCTCCCTGAATTACTGCTCTGTGAGTCTACAACCTGTTCTTGTGGCTTTTCACATTATCATGAAAGTTATGAGACAAGATAGCTGCATAATCTCTCTGCATTTCCCACTGCCTGGGGATACTACTTCGGATGCTCCATCTAAAATATCCATGAAATTTGGCTTTTAGGTTCCCACCTTCAGAGTAGCAATCCTCAGGACCTTCACATTCCAATAGAGCACCCTGATTCATTGACAGATCATTTTTCTGACAGAAACAAACATTAACTAGAAAGCATACAGACACAAAGAAGTAATTGTAAATTTGGTTATTTTTTCTGGAGAGCTGTAACTGCGAACATTCAAACTAGGAGTTATAATTCAGCTGCAGGTAAGGAAAGACATCCAGACAGATGGCATGCCAGGCCTCATACCCACACCCTGCACAGACTCTTTGCAAGGGTCCATCCAGTGCTTCAACTTCTTTCTGTGGTATAAAAATGATCAATAACACTCTTATGTCTCTGAATTTTGTCTTGAACAGGGCTCATGTGGATATTGCTTTTAATGATCCAGCAACATATAACTTCTTTACTTCTGATCTTGAATTAAAGCTTGGATCCTGACTCAGAAGTAATAGGCTGGTGTTAATATAGCTGAAAGCTAACATAATATTTCTTTAATGAATGCAAGTCTTATTGACTGGGGGAAAATAAAACACAATATGAATCAATTTGTGCCGGTTCTGACTTTATATTTCAGTGTTAATGCTGTACAGGATAAGCCTAAATGGTATTTGGGCATAATTTGAGCTTTTCTGACGTAATGCAGGGGTCAAGTCTTATTTCAGTATAAATTCTCAGCACAGCAGACCCAAGTAGCTTGATCATTACTTACATTTACCTATTTGGTTTCTCCTACTTGTACAACATGATGATTTGACAATACTGAAGGACAAGGAGCAAAGCAGAAGCAGCCTGTTCCAGATGTAACGGGCTGTGGGTGATGGCTCCCAGCCGCCCATCCAGTAGCTCTCTCACTCCTCCTCCTCAACAGGACAGCACGGTTCCTCTCCACGGGCTGCAGTCCTTCAGGAATAAAACTTCCTCTGGTATTGGCCCTCCATGGGCCATTGTTCCATCAAGTCTCCAGTGTAGAGTCCTCCACAGACTGCCACCTCCTGCTCCAGTGTGTCCTCTCCACAGGCTGCAGGGAAATCTTCGGTCCAGCACCTGGATCACCTCCTTGCCTCTTTCTTCTCCATCCTCGGTGTTTTCAGGGCTGTTTCTTACACTCTCCCTTGCTCTCTCCAACCCATAGCCGCATTTTAACTTTCTTGCATACATTTTCATAGAGGTACTACAGCGTACCTGTGGCTGATGGGCTCAGCCACGTCCTGCACCAGGTCCTTCAAAGCCAGCTGTATCTGGCCTCTCTTCACAGAGGTTACCCCTGTAGCCTCTTAGCACCTACACCCAGTACACCGGCCTAAATGCACCTTTGATTCTAGAACCATACGATTCAAAATTAAGGAAACCAGGAGGGAAACAGTGGGAAGAAGTTGGTCTTTCAACTTATCCTGCAGCTACCCCTTAACCCTAAATTCAGAGCTACCTCCTTGAGTCCCATCTGGTTCCAAACTCTCACTATCCCTTCACAATTTGAACAACTTCAGTGGTATTTTAATGAGAATATTTAACATTGATGCAACCAAGGAATAAATAAACAAACTAAACTGAAGAGTTTTTTCATCCCTCCCTCTTTCAGGATTTTCTGCACTATTTAGTATCAACTTCTGTTGCACACAATGAATTGTCTCCTAGCCTTGCAAAGGATGGCTACAGCTCTCAAAGTGCCTGAAGCTGAACAAACACATCTGCACACAGACAACCAATCAAACAACCACGCTACCAAAAGGTGTTTCTGCATTGATATGGAGCTACTTATTGTCCTGAAAATTTGTGTTAATCTTTTCTGGGAGTTTGATTATGGATCAGATTAAGGCACTATGTTTAAAATATTTTGGCCCACTTATCTAGAAATTTGGGAATGAGAATTTATGGAAAGTACTGGGAAGGTGGGAAAGTCAACAGCTCTGATTATCAAATCCTACCTCATACCATAAGGCTCAGACTGTACAATCCTGTCACTTGTATAAACACAAAAGAGGATGCAACATGTGAAGCTGAAGTCTAATCCCATGAGAATTACTGGAATGACTTTGAAGTGAATAGAATTAACACCAGATGAAAAACGAGCCTAAACTTTAAAACTACAAATAAGGTATATTAAACAGTGGTCCCATGTCATTGTCAGTATACAAGCTGTTAAAAAGAATTACCACTTATTTTTCAAGAAATCCTGTACTCTTTTGTCCTGTGGGATGCAAATGAGATGCTTGTCTTTGGAGAATTATTGAAATCTGATGACAACAAGCAGATGAACGAAGATGCTATCATCTTAATAGTGGCTGTGACATGCATCTGTACAAGAAATTGAAGATGTGTGAAATCAGCCTTACATGCTGACAGATGAGCCTCGACCCATTCCAATACCAAGTCCGCTTTTTGCCTCTTTTTCATTACTTACTGGACAAATGGTTGCTCAGGCTAAGATATCTTGGTTTTTTCTATTCTTTAATTTTCAAAGAGTTGCTTTCTTCAGATGTTGACAAACAACACTGATCATGCAAAAACTAAGATATGTGCTTTATAAAAACTTTTTTTTTTTTTAATTTACTGAATAGATGTGTTAAATAGCTGCTGTCTTCTTTTCCCACTAGAACTGGCCAAATTTTGTGCAACTGATTGCTTTATTGTGGAGTCCAACTTTTGACTCCCTGGTGACAAAAGCCATAACAGATAAACAGCTGGGGTATTCTCTTCACTCAGAGATTACCTTTGCCAAGAATGCTTTTGACTGTGAAAGCAAACACACACACAGACACACACACCAGGGAAAGACTGTGAAAATCATTTATGAAAAGCTGTAAACATTGCTCATTCCTTCTTTTAGGATTTTCTGTCACGCTTATAACTATACTGTGGAAGCAACCCATAGTGCAGAACTGAGTTTAGCTCCACAGCACTGCCAATTACAATGCTCTCAGTTATGTAGGGGAACAACCAACTACAGAGATATAAAATGAATTCCTTAAGACCATAAAGAGAAGTTTCAGCGTAGACAGGAATAGAAGTTAACATCATCCTTATGCTGATTTCCACAGCACAACTCATTCATTCACTCCTTCTTCCTGGGAAAACTGGACTGTACGTTTAGCTACTCATGGGTCGACACTTTGATTCAGCACACATTTACTATTGCATGTCTCCACACACATAGGCCATGGAAAAAGAACTTGTTTTAGAAAACATGCATATGCCAGAGACTGAAATCATCTACAGAGATGAAAGGAGAACCACTGATATGAAGAAAGGGAGTTAATGTAACCAGTGTGACGCACTAGCAGGGTTATTTTAACAACAAGTATTTCAAATGAGCCAAGTGTGGTGGCAGCAATCAAGACTATGGAAAAGATGGCAAGATATGACTGTTTGGCATGGGTTCCTAGGAGCAAGATTTAGCCACCATTTCTGTGTAGTCAAGAATCAGGTTTATGTCAGATAGCATGCAAGCAATGGTTCTTAGTTACTGAAAGGTGATCTCTAACAGGAGGGGGCAGGAGGAGGGATAGATGGAGACAAAAATGACAGTATCACACTAAAATATGCACTGAACAAACTTGCAGGTGTGGCAGGCAGGGTAGTTTGTGATATATGCAGGAAAAGATCCACTTTGGAGAGAATATGAGTTGAACATGAAGGGCAAGAGCTGCAGACAGCAGTCATAAGAGGTCATTTAAGGAATGCAGAGGTGAGAGAGAAACTGGATAGTATTAAGACATGGGAGGGTCAAGATCAAGTTTAAAATGCCTATGTTTGGATGGGGTTCTGAGCAACCTGATCTAGTTGAAGATGTCCCTGCTCATTACAGAGTGGTTGGACTAGATGACCTTAAAATGTCTTTTCCAACCCACCAAACTATTCCAGGATTCTATGACCACAGTGTATTTTTAATAAGAAAAGAAGAAATTTGGTCAGAAGAGTTTCTTAACATGAGCACAAGGATGAGAAAAGTAGGCACTGGGCTAAACTAACTGAGAGTTTTATAGACAGGGATTAAGACCATCTACCCCAGAGAACTTACACTTTTCATAAATGAACTTCTTGCACAGCCTGGGACTTTGCAAAGATTCAGTCTTTGTTAATATATGGATCAAACTCACAGACGAGATTCGAGTGTGAAATATCCCATCCGGCTTGTAGCACTCACCAACCTTTAGACAGAAATAATAATAATGTGGTGAAATGGGATATGGCATACACCATCTGGCAGCTGTGCAAACAAGAAGAAGAACCCTATGAAGAACATTATTACACGTTTGGGGACCTGCTGATTACATTGCGTGTCTAAGGTTAGACATTTTGGTGTGTAAGACTTGAGAACACAGTCTAAATCATGGCTAATTTAATAGGTTGCACATGGACTTCACCTCTAATTTATTAATTCTTTTTTATTCAACAATATTTCCCTTTTTAGAAGACTTCCTTGCTTTTATGGTGAACTGCTTAAAGTGCTGTTCCAAACACACAAAGCTGAAAGACAGAATTCTCATTTTCCTGTAACAGTAGGAATGTGCATAGTGGTCTGGTCTAATCAAGGTGTTCAGTATCACCAAACAGCTGAGATACCGTATTTCAAATTAATATATCACCTGCGTATATGGCAATCTTCTTCCCCTTAGAAAGACTAAGGGTTTTTCTTCATGCATTTTTCCTTTTTATTTCCACCTCCCCCCTCCCTATGAAGGAGAACAACAGAAAGTGATTAAGGAGAGTGTGTTTAAAAAAAAAAAAGTTCTTTAAATCAACAAGGTTATGGATTTTGAAGGACTGCCAGGAGAGTCATTAACAGAAAATATTCAAAAGGCACTTAAACGTGTTCTCTGACTTCAATAGATTTGTTTCTGTCACGCCACAAGAAAACGGAACAACGGAAAGCTCAGGCTCACTCCCTGGCTGGATCTCTGTGCTCAGCAGCGCATTTCAACTACCAGTTCAGGCCTTTCTTTGCTGCCAGTATTCTCTCTCCTACACTCTCTCCATCCAAGAAACAGTCATCTTTCCTTCACCTGTCTCATGTTGACTATTCCAGCTGCCTGAAGCCCTGACTCCTCTCTTTGCCTTTAAACCATCTCTATTGCCAGGGCAGTGTATTTCATCATACATGGCTTGCACGTGGTCCCCTATGCATTCCTACATTCACTTCCAATCTCCTCTCACTGCCTCATGCCAAATTCCCCTTCTTTTTGAAATGCTGCGATGGGTACATCACGCTGGTACTGCAGTAGATGGTGCTTTGGAGAAAAGGGATCAGGTGCACAATTAAGATGGACAGAAACTGCAGATTGAGATTAAGTTTTCCAGGTACGGAAGGACATTTGCATCAGATGTCACACTAACTTGGAAACTGGCCTCAAGCACCTTGAACCCACATTCCTGATAGCACTTGACATTAGCATCACTGAGACAAAATTCTTCTTCTCAGTTTCCCTATAGATGGAGGAACATTATTGCCTAATATTGATTCACCTATTCTTTCATGCTGTCTCAGGACAGAAAAGCACATTGTTTCAGAATTATGGAACTATAGAAAATCTGTTTTCTATGGATTTCTGTCTCAAGTCTTCTATGTCATCCCCACCACAGTACTCATAGAACTTTCCTATATCTCCTGGCCTAACATTATGTTTCTCTGCCTCAACCCATGCTTCCTGAGACTGGCAAAACCCCAGCTTCCTCCCTCCTGTTTTCCCCTTCAATACACTTAGCTTTCCTTCCATGACTTCTGCATAAAACTTTGGGCTTGTCAACTATCTTGGCAAGGAACAGTACGTGCTGTGAACAGTCTTGCCCTCTGCATACTAACCGTCCTGATGAGCACTGCCTTGCTTTTTCCTAGCGTCGACAATAATTTACCCTCTCTTCTGATCCCAGATGCTGACTTCCACAAAATTCTGTCAAATTTGGCATGTGGAATGACTGCTTAAGCCTCATTTCCTTAGGAAACCAGCTAAAATATTTCACTTCCTTTTTCTACACTGGATTAAATAACTGCAAGATGGATGGTGTAGCAGCCGGACAAACATGACCTGGTCAGGAATGGCGCCAGGGCTCACAGGTGCTCCTTTCAAAGGCTGGGGGAAACAGCGCACAGTGTTGACTCATCTGTTGACAGTGACTCATCTTTCAGCCCTCACAGATTCTCCTAATTGCTCAGTGAATTATTCACCCCGGCTTGCTATTCCCTCCCTCCTCTAATACCTACTTTGCTCTTGCATTTTCATGCAACACCTATTTGTCACCTGAAGTACCTACAATAACAAATGTAAAAAGATAGCTCCCACTTCCACAGAATCCAGGACTGACCCTTCCGCAGGGCTACAGCGCAGGGTTGACAGAACACAGGAATATTTTGAAGTCCTGAATGATGAATGAACACCCTGTAATAGCCAGTGTACAACTGCAAATAATGAAATGCCCTTCAGTGGAAGAATGGACCTGTTTTAAAGCTAAAGAGCAGAAGTCATTCAAGTATGAAAGTATCTGTGCCAAAATACAAGAGGGAGATGTAGCAGTAGTAAATTGCAAGCTAACTGACACAGCACTGCTCTCATTAGCCTTTAATTTAACTGGGAAAAATAGTCTTTTTTTTTTTTCTTTTTGCTGCGCAATGCATTCTTTTAAAATACACAGAGCACGTAGTACCATAGCTTTTCTCCTGTTGCGTTCAGCAAAATAAATTACATTTGAAGTTGCCTTCTTAGTAGGTCTCAAAGCCTAATATAATATCCAGTCAGAATGTTGAAACCAAGGATCTGAGCTTTTTGAATCAGTGTAAAAGATGAAAGAAATACTGAGTGAAATGCTGATTATAACACACTGGCTTTTAAACAGGAGAAACACAGAATTTGTACATGCAAGGCTGAAAAAACAGCAGGTTTGATTTCCCAAATCCTTTCAACAAAAGATTTCAGAGAGGTTACAGATCTTAATTGACCATAGCACCACATGTCAGGAAAGGTAAGTAGTGTCATTCCTATGCCAAAGAGGAGAAAAGGAGTACAACAGGAAGGAGCAATAGGTCAAGCCTGGACAGCATGACAGCCTGGATTAGAAGCCAGGCATTGCTGGCTCTCAGCCCATACTTAAAAATCACTGCTCCAACAACAAACAAAAAATTGCCAGTCAAATTTGATTGAATCTGAGAGACCATTCTATAATCAATCATGACAGGGTTAACTCTCCTAAACTCTCACTAGCAGATGCTAATCTGCCCTGGAGTACATCCATGATTCCTGGATAATTATGAATGCAAATCTTAAAAAGCAGTTTCTACGTGAAGAATTTTGCATAGCTGTCTTCTTTATTCCTTTTCTCTGCCTCCCAATAAAATGGGACACACACCCCAAACCTTTAGCAAACACACTCACTAAAAACTTAAAACATTAATCCATCTCATCAATGAGAGGTGATGAGTATACAGACGGATTTAAATAACCCAGCAAAATTTAATAACTTAATAAGACTACTTAAGTGGGTCCAGCGTGAGGAAGCAGAGGGCTGGCATAAAATAAGCCACAAGCTCCAAGACCACTCCACTCTTCACAGCTTCACTTCCCTGAAGGAACCTGATTCTAGCTCCTTTCACCCCATCAGAAAATACTTGAAAAGGAGTCAGGGTTCCGCCAGGTGAGTTGCAGATGCCTGCTTACCCTTGGTCCCTTCTGACCTTCAATTCTATCACATATCCATTGCAAGTTACTCTCCTAAAAAAATTTCACTGTCCTTTCCAGTATCCAGCTACTACACAGTTACTTTGAGCTCAACCTGTTTTAAACTCACTGTTCTTCTGCCAGAGGAAAAACCCAAACCAAACCAAAACCAAGCCACATACCAGAAACCCAACCAACACACAAATAATACATCCCCTACAGGGTTTCTGCCAAGTTCTGGAAAAAATGTCTTATTTCCAAATGATCAAACAGTCAAAACCCTTGTGCCATAAACACAGAGCTCCTACATAAAACATAAATGAATGAAGAAATGAGAGCTCAGTAAGAATGAGACGTTCTGGAAGAGAATGGTGACTTTAAATTATGTAATTAAATGAGAAGGGAGGCATAGGGACATCAGCTCTTATCTCCTGCTGGTGGACTAATGGGAATGAAACACCTTTGTAAGTGGAAAGACTCCCCATTTTTTTCCCCATAAAATGCAAGTGCTTTGTTGCCTGTTCTGGAGGCATAACCATCACACTGTGTTCAAGTTGCTTTTCCCCACCCACCAGTAGACAGTAGGGGTTTCACATAACACATGAAAGTAAATGAACAAGCTCCAAAAACTTGAAATCTCCTGGAGTGAACACATCACAGCATGTTAAGCTTTTCCACACTGATTGCAGTGGTTCTGCGAACAAAATGATTGGGGCTGTAATATGGCTGTTTAATTCCCTGAACAGAACTCATAACGTTTTTTCTGAGTTTTTTTTTTAACTTTCTTGATGGCTACTTTCCCTCATTGGACATAAATATAAATCCTCCCTAAGAACATCACCACAGCACCTACACAATGCTGAGCTGCTGCCCAGGAGCTGTCAGGTGGAATAGCTGGGTTAAGTCCGTTCTCTTTCAACTGAAGTATTATATGGGATATTTTGTCCTATCTCTGGACATCTACTAGGAAATATACTGTACTTTTCATCATCTTTGGGAATTCTGCTTCATTTTCAAGCTGACTTAAAGCAGGGGAATGAATTTCAAACACTTTGGGAGGGGGGAAGATGCAGACAGGATGGGACTGAGAAAGCAAACAAACTTCATTTCCTTAGGACACAAGCCCAAAAAACAGCCTGGGAAGCTGGCTCCAGAACACAAGGTTCAAGTCTGGGGTCTGTGGCAGACAGCACTAGCTCTAAGAAACAAAGCAAAAAGCAAACAATCCTTTCTAAACCTCACAACGAAAAACCCAGTTATTCTTAAAAAAAAATAAAAAGTTCCAGGAAAACAAACCCCCCAGAAAAACCCCAAACCCAAAGCAAAATGCAGTAGCACAATTATTCAGTCTCTCTAGAGGCAAGACTCTCCAAAGGTCCTCATGGTTTCATGCGTCCTTCCTCCAAGTCACCTATTTTGATCTTTCTGTCATAGTGTTTTTTATTTCTCAAAAGGCTGGGGCGTGGGGGAGGGAGCAAGTGTATATACGGATGTTTTTGAGAGACATAAAGACAGGCAGAGAATGAATGAATTAATCCTCAGAGCTGAGTAAAGTAGCATCTAGCAAAACATGTTTATCATATTATTATTTCTGGAGGCAAATGAACAACTAGTTGAGGGGCATTAAACAGCACAATTTAATGAATGGAGAGGTATAAACTTGCAAAGTTTTTTTTCCAGAAGTTAAATAATTTCATTTCAATGGCAGTGAGGCCAGTACAGCATAAATCTAAGAATATGTCTCTAATTAAGTGATAAAGCTAATTGGATCTGAGTTTATTTCCTGATAATAGCCTGCACTGCTGAGATAAATGGCTAGGAAAAGCCAAGGGAAACATTTCTCTTCTTTAAGCTCCTATTGAGGGACAAGCTATGATTTGTCTTGATCACACTATTCCTAATGTTTAAGGTGATACATTGAAACGATAGAGATTACATTACTTTCATTAGTTAAGACGACATCAAAAAAGTGAGATAATACATGACCGTAAAAAAAAAAAACCCCGAAACAAAACCCAAACCCTAAAAACACCACCACCCAAAAACCTCCAAAATCAAAACCAACCCTTAAAGTTTCTGGTATAAACTAGAGTCGAACAAATAGCTTAAGTGTATTTCTTTAATTGACACTGGTTCTTGTGAAAAATCTAGCTTGATTTCACTTAGAAACAAAAAGCCAGTAAGAAAGCCAATCCAATTTGTATTTTGCTTAAGGACAAGCTTCTCTGCAAGTGCACAAATGGTCTCATTGACTTTGATATTAAACCATCTCACTGGATTGCGTCAGTGCTCAATACGCTGCAGAGTCAACTTCTAAATCTCCAGGTGTAGCAGTAGGAAAGAAAACATGAATGTGAAACCACAAAACTGTGGCAGAAATGTCTGCCCAAGTCTGAAGCGTTGGCTCCGAGAAGAGTAATTTTCCCAGAGGTCTCAGTAAGGGGTTAACTCAGATGCCAAGCAAATATAATTTAGATGTCAACATTGTTAATTATTTAATTGCTCATAAAAGCACAATTGGTGCAGACTCAGCTATGAATGACATCTCATTCCTAAGACAAAGGTGGGGGGAGGGAGGGTTGCTCTGGAAAATATCGCAGTTTGTATGCTTCTGTGTACCCCCCCGCCATCCTGCTGGAGCCAGCTGTCCCAGCCTCCCGGCGGGGAGACACGTTTCACAAAATATCTCACAGAGCCCATCCAACCACCCACTCCTCAGGAGAAGGGTCTGAGAGCACAGCAATACTAACCATAGACCTGCATGCCAGTGTACACCTGCACCGCTGGCTACGTGCCGTGACCCACACTGCCAAGGTGGCTTGCAGAAGCATCCCCTGGGAGAAAAGTTCGGAGAGCACCAAAATTTTCCTTCCTCTGCTATTTTTTTTTTCCCCTTCCCTATCATGGATAAAACCACCCCACAAACATAAACAACATGTTTTTATAATATGTGTAATAATGTCTGATCAACAATTATACATTTCCTGGAGTAATTACTTTTCCCCACAGATTTACCATTCTAATGAGTTTATCCAGAATGTGATATACTGCTCTGTCAGACCTTTTGTTTGGACTGATTTTTAACCACAGTACCTCTAAGCTGATTAAAAAAAAATATTCCATGCTGGTGGATACTACTTTTCACAAGTATTTTTGCCCTTCACCAAAACCAAAAATTTCACAGAAGAATTTCTTGGGAAAGTCTTGTTTTAAATTTTTTTCTGGCAATGCATACATAAAGTAAACATTTCATCCTCAGAAAAAGTGAAAGAGTAAGTAAAAACCTGACATTTTTATCTTCTGTGATATCCAAGACAGGGACAACTCCCTCCCCTCTTGAACAAAACAGGCTGAGAGAAAGTGCCTGGCTATCTGTACTACAGCTATTATCGCACATTTGCAGCACTCTACAATTTGTTTTATTTTAGTTTATATATGTCCTTTTGCACTATATTCTAGAACATCTTAGAAAGTACGCCACAATTAACAGAGCCTATTAACAGACTTGTCAAAAAAACCCAAACCAAACCAGGAAAAGAACCCTATAGTTTTTAGGCTGATTTAAGATGCAAGTGTGATTTTTTTTTTTTTCCCCAAAATGCTAGCTGAAGGTTTTAAGTTGCCACTTCCAGATGAAAAAATGATCAATTTAAAAACATAATTTAAAAATTTCAAATGAAGTGACATGAAGTTAAAATAGAAAAATATGCAATAATGTTCTGTATGTCGCTGAGTATGCTAAAAACATTCCTGTTTGTCTACAAAATATTCACGCTTCCATAAAAACATATTTTTCATCAGAATTTTCATCTGAGAAGTTAAAAATGTTTCACCTCTAAGAATGATAAGGTTAAATAGTTTTCGGTTTCATAAAATGAGAAATCAGGTTTCCCCTTTAGGAATGGCTGTCCATCCCTCAGTCTCAGCAGAGCTACCTGCAGTAATCTACCTTATGGCTCTGTTCTCAAATTCATCCGGAGCAGAAAAATATTCACAGCAACTCCAAGTAAAATCACAGTATCAACCTCAAAACACCATTGCAGTGTAACCAGTATTGAAAATTTGGTTAAAAAGAGGGGTCTTTTTGTGGTGGGTTTTTTTTTGTTTGTTTGTTCATTTGTTTTAATTTTTTAGTATTATTATTATTATTCCTTCATATGAAACAACCAAGGAAACTGAGAATAAGGCTCTCTTTCCACATATTTACCTAATCACTAAGGCCTTACAGGAATCAGGCTTTTTCTCCTTTATACTAGTGTACTAGAGAATGCAATTAGATGAGAAATGCAACATACGAAGTCCCACCAAAAATCTCAAATATGTTTTTATTTAAAGCCCTCCATAGAAAGATTTAAAATACGTTCCTTTTTTTTTTTCCTCTCTAGAGACTTAAACTATTTCTAAATTAACAGGTAGTCTGGAAGAATGTAGGCATTAACAGGTCAAAAACACATGGCCAAAATATTTGGGTGGAAGGATTTCTTTAAGGAGAAGTGAATTTCTAATGCAGATAAGCTTTTGTGAACACTTCCTATTATCTCATTAGCATGTTTTCTGACCTCTGGATTTGAAAATCTCTTGCACAGTCTGGATTCTTAATCTTGTTTAAACCCATATTTAAATGCAGAATAACTGATTAGCCAGCATCCTTTGTGCTGCACAACCACACATTTCATGCTTTTATACTGAAAAGTGTCATCCATTGTTTTTTATTTCTCTGAACTTGCACTCAAAAAAAAGAACAATGTGATAATACACTGTGCCTTTTTACTGCAAATTCAAGGACTTGTTTTTTCAAAAGTAAGAGAATAAAAAAAAAAAGACATTTTCTGGACTATACTGTAAAACATTTTTCTTATATATTTAAACTGACATGATACCAAATTATGCAAGTATAATAACTAACAGTGTTCCTAAAAGCATCATGATGAAAATCTGTCTGCATAGGAGAAGATCTGCCTGCAGAGTTTAAGAAGTGTTGTCTAGAAACCTCATTTCTTTAAATCATGACACTTGTTAGCGTGTGCTGCATGTATAGATAGCACAGCACTTATGTTTTTGAGTAATACAGATATTGCAAGACGAACACAAACTCATAGTACTCTGTATTTGGTTCTCTCACTGTTTAAGTGAAATATAATTCAACCTCTATATATTCTCTTCAAAATAATTCAATAGAATAAGATAATTTGAGTTAGGAAATACATTCCTCTCCTCCCCTTCCCCCAGCTCCAAAGTCAAAGTCTAAACATTTTATAGTTCAAATTAGATCTTGCCACATAGCTTGAATATTGTAAGCACTCCCAAAGTATTTCTAAAGTGGGACATATTTAGAAAGAGGAATGAATTGATTCCATTACTTTTCGCTTCTTTTGTTTCCATTTTGAATTGTAAGACATACATTTCTTATGCTTTCAAAGGCACAAGTATATAATTCATATTTTCATGGTGGGTACAAATGCTGGGAGAACTGAATTAAAACTAGTTTCATATGGGAGACTATCAAAATTGGTTTCACTTACACTCTTTTCCATTGCATTAGAGATTACTTGCTGCAATTACTATGACTTTTGGATACACACTTTTTTTAGCGAATCAAAGGAAACTAATTATGAAGCACTGCAAAGCATAAGATCAGGTTTTAGGTCTCTACACTTAATGCCTGTATGGTTTTGAAATTAGCAAATACACCTAAGAAAATAATATAATAATCAAATCAAGAAATTTGCCAAAATGAAACACTGAATAAAAATAGTTAATCATCTTTGTACAATTACTGTAGATCAGTATATCCATTAATAAATAAAATTAAAGTATGTGCATATTTATACTAAACCAGGGTTTGTTTGTTTGGTGTGGGTTTGTTTGTTTGTTTTTGTTTTTTGCTAATTCCAGAAACCATCCTGTGCTGTAGATGCTAATTCAGAGCACACTTTGAGAAATGTAACTTTTTATTTCATATTGAGATTTCACCAGGAAGAGTCTTTAAAGGGTATATGCTGATTATTACTGTACGGGTTTATGATTCAATTTGTGACCTATATGTCAGAATAAAAGCCATGGAATGAGATGGCTCAATTAACCTCATCTGCAAATAATTTGCAACACAGAATACTAGAGGTGGGATACCAAACCCTAAACCTCTGACTTTTTGTGAATCAAAGCACACATGCAGTAATTACTATTAACTGCCATTAATGCCGCTGTTACTTGAAATGGGATTAAGGATTTAACACTGGGAGGAAAAAAATACTAGACACACCTATTTTGATTCGGTTACATTCATTTGAAAAAGAAAATTAAAGTTATCTATGTTGAAAACAAGGGTCAGAGAGTCATAAGAAGATGTAACCTCTTCTTACTCAACCTGGGGCTTAATTAAGGTGTGTAGAAAATACTCCTGCCCTCTGATACAACACGCTGATCTCTTATTCGCTTATTCTACCAGTATACCTGCTACTATTCTCCAGGGTGGAGGAGGAGAGCTACAATGATTATGAAACAAAATACGCAGAGTACGTTTTTGATTAACTATATAACAGTTTGAATATTTTTAAAAATATAATTTAAGGAGCAGAGCAACAAATCTACAATGAAGAGTCAATTAAGTGATTCTGTGCACCACTTTTTGCTCTTTCCAGAAAAATAAATCTAGTTTTCAATTTTGTCATATATACACATGAAATTTTAATCAATTGATGCCTCATAAGGCACTTTGGAATTGTGTTTTTCCTTGAATATTAACTGTAGTTTTAATTTTTACTTTCCCCGCTCCTGACTGTTGTTCATAGCACTGTGGTGACTCTCCTATGCCTGCCTTCAAGATTTCCTGCTCCACTGCTAAGGACTGAGTGAAAGGGAATATTGTGCCTTTAAGCTAAATGCCTTGTGCGTGTTAACAAACAAGTATTCTACAGACACAGGATTTATAAAATTGCCTACTCAGGCCGTTAACTTTTCCTCCCCCTCAAATGCAATATCTGGCAGAACATGTGACAAGAGTAAAGCTTTCGGGAAGGAGAAGAAAAAAAAAAAAACCACACAACAGGAAAAATCCCCCACCCTTCTCCTCTGATTATGTGGGCTAGTATCCTCTCCTTGCGTGATCAAAACAAAAAGAAAAGGCACGCCAGATAATCCCTGAATACTCAGCCTTTAAATATGCAGGAGCCTTACGCACGAAGAAGCAAGTTAGGTAAATGCATGCATTATCCAAATTGGAGGTGTGGAAGCAACAGACAGCAAACCCTCTCACCCCCAACCTCAAACAACTTCAAGCTCCTTTTCAATAAGCGTAAATTTAACAATTTAAAAGGAGACTTCTTCCAGCTTTTGGGTGGAAAATAACTGAGCAAACTTGAGGTATAATTTGTGGTAATTCTAAAGTGGTGATGTAAGGAGGCTGTCTCTTTTTGTATTTGTCTAATGAGCAGTTGACTTACAAAGGCCATAAGGTACATGCACATCTCATCTATTTACACCTACGATCTTTATGACAGCTTTTTTAGAGACAGAAAAGGGAAAATAATCACTGTTTAGCTCTTCTATATTAAACCAATGTTTTTTCAAACTGTCAAGCAAAACTTATCTAATGCGTGTATCGTACATACTAAAGTATTGTTACACCCAGGTAACACAGCTTTTAAAGAAATAAATTCTACACTTAAACATAAAACTCATCACTGTACCAAGCGTGTTGTCAGAAGGAAATATATCATGCAAAATGCATGGCATGGAAAACAGTATTACCAAACTCATGTGATCATTCAGTTCAGTTTCAGGTCTTAAAAAACCCAGTTTGAAATGTGCAGAAACCAGCACTCTTCCACAGAGTTTTAATAGCGATCTCACTGCATAACCCCTTGGAGCATCTATTAATAAATACAAGATATTCAGCCTGACTTCAGCCAGCAGAAGCAGAAGTATACTTGTGCGTGCGGGTGATGTGCTGAGCAACGATAACCTAAAGCCAGCTTCCTCTGGCTGCATCGCCGCAGGGAGCAAGTCAAAAATGTGATGTGCACTCGGTAAGCTCCAACACATAGAGCCCCAATGGCCCACCAATTCTCCCTGTCCCCTGCTGGACCCTCAGCTCAGATGTCTCTCCCACATCCCTTTCAAATATTTGCTGCATAGTCTTTAAACCAGGGGATTATGCCAGAAAAACTTCATTTTTTTAAAAAAGAGGGGGGTTTTAATATTACATTGTGATGAGGAAAACAGAAAGTTTAAAGAGACAGAACAGCTGCTAGACAAATAGAAAGAACTTCAAGTTCTTCTCATAGTCCTGGGCATCTGGCTATAGGTAGCCCTGTTCAAGCAGGGGTGTTGGTCCAGATGTCCTCCAGATGTCCCTTCTAACCTCAGCCATTCATTCATTCAAGCTCAAAACTTTTAAACCTATCTCAAGGTATGGCCTGATTTGGGATTTCTGAATGTTTGTAAATGGCAATATGTGCAGTACTTACATATTTACTACAATTGGCTGCACATGCCTCACAAAGTTATACGAGACAATATACCTTAGAAAAGACTTTCTCCCTGCCCTCACCAAAGAAAACTCTTGCTTACATCAACTTTTACATCAATATTACTGAATTTCAACACATGCTGACACTAAGACAAGGTTCAAATTATTACCGGGGTAGGGGCAGGAACCTCTTCAGTGTTCTAGTATTCATCAGACAAACTAAGAAAATAAAATGAACTTGGTTTTATTCCCCAAAGTTGCCTTTTTTCTTAAAGATAACTAAATATTACCTTTTATACAGACTAATAACATGGATTTTGTGTATACAGAGGAATCATCCATTACCCACAGCAATATTAACTAGTGGGTGTGACCAGCATACAACACTACACTAGGTCACATTTTCTTTTCTAGAAACCACACCTATGGTCTTTTCCAAGCACGCTTTGAAATGAAAAGCAGCTGAAAGCACCCATATTCTTTGGGCCAAAGTTAAAGCTAGCAGAATTTTCTGTGACCTCCCTTCCCTTCAAGACTGCCACAGTACTCAACCTCTGGCTGCCTCAGTGCACACAGACTGTGTTTGCCTCTGTATCTTTCACCTGTAAATGCTCTCTGTATACCTATACATGAAAAAGAAGATATTATTTTGTTCCCTTCTACGGGTGTTTTTCCCGTGTTTCCCACAACCTATTGAGAGGAAAAAAACAAAACCACTCTCTGGCACCAAGAATGGGTTTGAGATTTATATAGCGGTAAATAACACTGATGACTCACTTATTCAAACAACAGATCTACTGAACACATGTCAAACCATGAGATAAAAACTCTTTATAGTGAAATTTCCATCTATCATGTTCTTTAGGCTATTATTTTTTCTATATTTTTACTATAAGGGATGGAACGGGGGAGGCACAATTAGTAAACAACATCAAAAGGGTACAGAGCAAAAAAGACAATGAAGAACTCTACTTCTAATTTTTAGAGAAGTGAATTAACCAGGGGTAAGAATACTGTCCCAGTCACAATATTTCATTTTACAGTATTATAAAAGTCAGGCATGTTAGTCAACCCAGCAATCAGATGATATCACACTTAAATGAATATCTAAATATATAGTGTGTGTATATATATAATAAATATACCAAAATTCATTCCTCCTCCACCTCTCTTTGTCAGAGAAAAAAAAAAAACTTCAATGTGTTAATTCCAGAAAAAGGAGCAATACCTATTTTAACTTCTTACATATATATTCAAAACCAAAACCAACCTAATGATAATTACAAAGAGTCCATAGATTATGGACAACTAAAACACTGTCACACCAAATAATGCTGTACAAGACAGTCAACTCATTGCTGTCACGGAATCACGTATGTTCTAGTTACACATCTGCACACAAAGCTGCAGGAGAAACGCACAGGGGGGGCAAACTCCAGCTTGTACTAAAACAATACGCTTGCTTACCAAAGTAAGCAAATGGTCAGGAGTAACACAACACAAGATAACGTTTGGGCTAGTGCTTAACGTACCTTTGACATCAGTAATCTTCCTTGAAGGGATGAAAACTAGGGCTAGAACAGGAAGTTTGCAAAGAAAATTGCTTTGTTCATACTGCCTTAAATATGGCTGCATCTTGCATCACAGGGTGGCTTTGTATGCATCATTTCCATGAGGTTACTGGGTGTTTAGGGCTTTTAATACATGATTTTTGTCTAGTATTAATCAACCCTCAGTTTGCACACAAAAGTATTAAGAATAGGTTGTAACGGTCTCCACGCCACCTCTGACAGGACGAGGATAAAGATGTATCGCTCAATCCAGCAGCGGAGGACAAAGCAGTCTGTGGGGCTGACCATCAGTATTTTGTGGTGGAGGTAGTGCTGAAATCCGTTTTTCCTTCTTTTTTTTTTTTAGAACCCAGCCAAACAAAAGATTCACAAGCCTTGCCTTAATATATATATATACATTACCTAAAAAGATACTATTTTAAACGCAAGGAGAATTTTTTTGTTGTGTGGGTGGATAGATAATTTCTGATACGAAGGGGAGTAAATTTGAAGTCACTTCAATTAACATGCACCAGGGAAGAAAACTTACTCAATAATTCTCTGCAAGTTTATTCCACTTGTCAGCTTTCATCCACAACAGAATTAAATCAAAGTTGTCGCTATTTACTATTAAGCTTCTTATTGTACAATGGTCTAAGTAGTTAATAAAACAACTGCTGTTTCTATTTTCTCAACTATAAAAAAAAAAATGCTAGTTTAAATTTTTGAGTTTCTTCTTGTGCAAGTACTTAATTCTCTTTAGAACAGAAGGCAAACTATTGTTCCTGACCCTCATACGCTTTATAATAGCATTAATCATGCTAAATTCTTTTGGTGCTCATGTGGATATAATGTAATTATAACAAATTCCTGAAGATTTCTTATTCCCATTGGTCTTTAAGGAAAATCTAAAATGCACTTAATTTCTATAAATGAATACATGCAGTAAAACTTCTGTTGGTAAAATAAAGACTTTGAAGTAAATAAACATCAATAAGGAAGAGTAAAATTATTAAACCAAAGTGATATATACATAAAACCAATTTATTTCTAATGCTTTTTTTCATGTTTTCTTCTGATTACCTAAAGCAATAAAAGCCTTCAGAGTAGTGTCTCAACCTACAAATATCATTAATCTCCCTATTAAAAAAAAAAAAAAATCTTATTTTTAAAACACAAACTTCTGCCAGATATTCTGTATGTGCATGTGAGGCTATTCCTGAAACATGACTTTCAACCCAGAATGCAACAATATTTACATCCTAATAAAATATTGGCAGATAGATGATTTTTTTTTTTTTTAATTCTCTGTGTACTTTTATAAACGCTGTTAGGAGTTTAAAAAAATAATAATTAAGAAGTTGAATATCAATTGAACTCTTCTTCCAGGAGTGTCATTACTGGCATTCACATATAAAATTACATAATGAACTTCTGCATAGGCACAAGCCACAAAACATCTGCTAAGTCAAACCAAACAAAATTTGGAGGACAAGATTCTTTATCAGTAGATTATGATTTTGAGTCCCCCTTTACTTTTTTTAGTGTAACATACAAAGCCACAGATTTACAATATGTTTCATTTAGAATATAGTCCTTTTAAAACAGGGACAAAACAATCAGACACAGAGGTTTCACACTCTCAAATAACATAAAGCAAGTACACAAATTTAAAATACAACTAGAAAAAAATTATGTGAGAAAATATTTTGAAATGGTAGTTATTACGGAGTTTTGATGTAGACTATTTAAAAAGGAAACCTGTAAGTAGGACTTCTGGTATGAAAAGTGTAACCAGTGAAATTTGAGATTAAAAGAGCCAATTTCTGCAACATTTCTCAATAACAATAAATACTAGACACCAAGATTTTTGTAATACTTCCCAGCTACGTATTATAAAATATATGTCCTAAACCAGTCTATTCTTTGGAATAAGCTTCATCTAGGAGAAAATGATAAAGCAATTGTGGTAGTTAATATGCAAAGGAAAGAACTTATTGCTTTCAGATTCCTTATACCTCAGAAAAAAAAAAAAGACCTGCAATATCAGCTCTCCAGAAAATTTAAGTTTATTAATTTAAATTATATTTATAAAAATTAAAAGTTCAGCTCATATATTTAGCCTTTATTATGATCCTCTTCCACTTAGAAACCAAATGAGGTCTACTGGAGATCACTTGGAACACATGAAAGCTTAGCACCAGACCAAGAGTGATTTCAGACCAGTGAAACACAACAATAAGATAGTTTTCTGAGCATGTTTCACACAGTGAACGTCCAACACTGTCAGGTCAGAATTCCAAAACAAATTATTTGTTTTTCCTGAGTGTTGAACAATATCCACAAAAATCAAACTCCATTAAGTTCCTAAGTAGGATCATTTTGTTATCTATTTTATAATTCTGTCCCTGATCCCTCCATTATGTTCCCTTTCATATTGTCCCATATTATATCTCGTTATTATTCAACAGATGAATTCAGTGAGTAATTTTAAATTTAAGTGGCTGATGCAATACAAGTATTAATGTTTTAATGAAAAGGAAAAAAAAACCTCTTAATGAGACATGGCTGATTATTGCTTATGATTTAGGATTAAAGAGTAAAGGTGAAACAAAAGAAACCCCAAGTTTTAAAGTTTAACTTTCCAGGAGCCAGTACTATGATTTCCTCTGTTTACATGACACAAGACAGAGAGGGTCCCCCTTCCTGCTCACACCCTGTGGATGTTGCTACAGCACAGTAAATAATTATAAACACTTCCCTTTGTACAGCATGGCTTTGTTGATAACAGCAACTGCAGCAAACCTCTTGCTCAGAAATCAAATAGTAAGTGGCAACCGAGTATTTGTTTTAATAAGATGCAATTGGAAAAACTGTGGATGCTGGCACAGCCTCTTAACGTGTCAATACCACTTCATTTTCACCTTTGAGCACAACTAATATAGAAACTGCTATAAAAGGTTTTCATTATATCGCGTGCAGCGTAGGGCACGCTGAGGCCAAGTGACAAAACCTACCCCTGGTTTAGTTCAGAGACTAAAACCAAGCTGAAGACTGCCACCACCACCAAGGAAAACCATAGCAAAAATGAATACACGCAGAGAGACATGGACATGCTTAAACCAAACCCTCCCAAAATAAAGCAAAATAAAAATCAGATTGTATCTGTACCTAACGGTGAATCTTTAAACTGCTTTCCACAAAAGCCATAGATTTGTCTTTTGTAAAACCAACGTCTTTGTAAAGAAAATGTGAGTGACAATAAGAGCAGCTTAATAAACCCTTCCTTCTTTTCCAGCTCTCCACACATCAGGCACAGGAATTCCCTCTGCCGACCCCTTAGTTTTTGAAAAGCTGAAGAACAAAATCTGGTAATGAAGCCTGAAGTCTCCCTATTCCCTGACCTCTCGCTCCCCAGCCCAATTCCCCCTACATGTTTCCAGTTATTTGAAACGGAAAGATGCACAAACCTCCGCAATGCATTCACAACTCCTCATTCTAGAATTAGGGGCCATTATTCATCCCCGGTTCCTTATTTCTGTGCGATTTAGTTCATCGCCTTGCTGTTGCTATGGGTGGGGAGGGCGGTGGGGGAGGCAGAGGAAGGTATTACTAAGTTCCCAGACCTCCTTAAACTGCTCACAGCAGCATGGCTAATCTGACCACGCAATATTCAGAACAAGTGCTCATACAGGGAACCTTCCCCTTTGTTTAAAAAAAGCAAACCAAAACAAAAAACCCTTCCCCCCAGCCACTTCCGTGCACATTAAAAGCATTTTTATTCCATACGGTGCCATTCCTTGCCCCCCCCCGCACGCCTCCCCATTTCAAGACCCTCTCCAAGAGTAACAGTCTCTTTCAAGGGGCCGGAACCAGCTGGTATTTTTGCACATACAAATAACTACTCGGGAGTGTCACCTCCATGCGTATAATGGGACAGCTCACAGGAGGAAACTTCCTGAGGTGCCTAAGGATGATGCAGCCCTACACAAAGAGGTTAAAAAGCAAAATAAAACTAGGTATCCTCTGGCCATTAGATACTCAGGGTTGAATACACAGGTACGGTTGTTCTTTGTGTGGCATTACCTCCTTCTAGCCAGCCTTCCCTCCCCTGCAGTAGATTCCATGGCCATGTTTTGGCCAGCTAATGAGCCCATGCTCCTGCTAAGGGGGTTCTTGATGCCCAAACACCAAAATTCACAGTGTCTTGCCTGTGTGAGACCAAGTCATCTGCCACAACGAGCGACCAAGGACAACCCAGACCTCCTGTCCTTGCATTTCCCTTTCCCCGATGTAATGTACTTTACCAGATGCTGGCTGCCTCAGAAAGGGAGTATTTTAATATCACACAAAAAGAGAGCAGTTTACATAATTGTCACCATTTTTTCCTTCCATTGTTTGAGTAATATTAAAAAAACCCATACAAATAAACAAAAAATACCAAACATCAAAGAAAAAAGAGCAGTGGTTCTTCACAAGGAACAAAAAAGAAAAACAATTGCATTTCTGTCTGGGGGTTTTACTTAATACCCATTTGTTCACACAGTACTGCTTGCAAAAAAATATTTGTTTGATATAAAGGACATTGAATAATTTATGCAATATTTAATAATGCAGTAAACCAGGGAGAGTTCAGCAAGACAGGCATGGCACTCTACATTATTTGCCTTGCCCGCCTCGCTTTTCCAAATAAACCCCCACACTTAAAGACCATTAGCACATGCAATACACAAAAAAGAAATACTGTCTAATTTGGAAATTAAACAAAGCTTCTGGTTCTAGTTCATAGGATAAAACATCAGCTTTCCTAGTCATGTAATTTCAATAAAAATAAAATAAGGGTTTCAAAAACAAAATCAAAATTAATGGAACGGGATTTATATCAGCATCTAGTCCGTTCCATTTCAGTCCAGAAGCCACATGAACTAAGTCGCAGTAGAGTATTAGTGTGATATATGACTAATGGTTCTTCAACATGCTGCACAGGGTGTCTTGAAAGCAAATACATTTTAGAATACCAATAATTGCATCAAGCCAAGTACAAAGCTTTCACAACGTATTACAGGTCTCCTGACTTTTCATTCTTTAAACAGCCATAATATACATAAAGCAATATATCAACTTCCAGGGCATTTTACTTGGTTTTCTGGCTTTTTTAAAGCATTCCATATACCTTTTACTCACTCCTTAACTCCAAGTTTTTCCTGTTTTGGCATCTTTGAGCAAGACATATATAACCCTGCTTTGAAGAGATGTTTCTGTCCGTGAGAAAAGCATGAACAACTATCTATTTATAGATAAAAGTTTAGAATGCTGTGTAACATTATAAAGATGATCCCAATTTACTAAATGTTTTTGGCGAGTCATACACCAAGACCTGACCTTTAGACAGCTAAGTAGCTTTTAAGTTCTCTGAATGTGAAAAGCCAAGACTTACAAGTCTAGGTTTTGAGCTTTTTTGTCTCCTCGAAATTATAACTCAATGTTTAGTCTGTTGAAATTACTTTACATAGTTCATAGATTATAGGATGTCCTTAGGAACTGTGCACTTAATTGTTGAAGAATAAAATGTGATTTACAGAAACTAACATGATCTTTCAGGTTTGTTAAATTCATTATGAATAGTTTGGGGTTTTTTTCTCCTTAAAACAACTTGTTTAGTACAAATAAACCATTCATATAAAAAGAAAACAGGCTACTGAATTTTTGGACTATATTATTTTGTACTGTGTAAAAGACAAAGTAATATATATTTCCTACAGAGCATCATGCCACCAAAGAATATACATGTTTATAACTCCATCTTTCTTTATATAAAGTCTAACTTTAGAGCTACAAAAAAATAATTGAAAGTTTACAACTTCACTTTCACCACCAGCATCAGGATCCAAAGACAACAGTTTTCACTTGTCCGTCACCCACATGTAAGAAACCACTTATATGATCCCTCACCTGAGCTAAAGCATGTCCCTCTATTTGGCACCACACTTGTTTGCCATGAGAATTTTGAATGCAAGTTATGTTTAATTACAAATGATAACATCCATTGTATGCCTAGATATCACTTCAAACCAGATTCTTCCATCTGCTATGTAATGGATTAAGTAATTTCAAAATTTTCTTTTCCCTGACAAATTTATTGTTTTAATCAATTTGGAAGGAGTTCACTGCTTCAGTAACTTAAGGGTCCTATCATGCCACACAATGACTCCGGGATGTTGGCTTCAGGGAACATAAAATTCTCGCTTCGGTTAGAAGCAGGCTGTTGTTGATGCTTTTGTCAGTCTCTGCTTAAGGTCTCCCAGAATTTTTGCACATTCACTGAGCAATGTAACAAGTTCATAATGCCCATAACGAGAGGGCATGAATTATAAGCTCCAGCCTTTACCAAAGGGAGATCACCAGAGATTAATCATTGTGGCAATTAATCTATCTGTATTGTAGAAAGTACCAAAACAAAGGAAATGTTTTTGCAGTTATTGTGCTTAAAACTCATTATGCAGTTCATGCTCATCAACAGAGTTATAAGATGCTAAATTGTAAGGCAGATGAAATAGCGTACCAAGTACAATTTCTGCAAAACAAATAAGTATGTGCAGCTGCTAAAGAACTTGGTTTGTATCGAAAAGACTTTATCATTACAATTCATTCTGCTACTTACAGAGAAGAGAGAAATCCCATTGGCTTTCAACTGAAAAGCCCAATCATTAGGATAAATTTCATGTTTTTCTACCTAGTGCCACATTTGCCATTCTGAAATCTGTTTGTTTAAGAGCATGGAAGGCACGCAAAGGAGAAAGTGAAGGGCGGCAGGGCAGAGAAGGATTCTTTCAGGCCTGAAAGAAAGATCATTTTGTGGGAAGACAAGCACATATATTGCCTTGTTTCATCCAGAATCCTAGCAGCCAGCTTGAATAGCAAGTTAAAGCCTGCAGATGGCCCCTTCCATTTTCAGGGAAAGGCAGGGGAGGAGGGAGATGCAGAGTGGGTAGTTGCTGAGGCATAGCTAATCTGAGAGGACAGTTCATGCTTATTATAGACCCATTGCTGATAATAAAATCTGAATCAAACTGCCGACTGGAATCCACTTGAGACTCTCCGCTTCTTTAATTTTTAAAGTTATGGAAGCACTTGACACTGAGGTGGATCAAGTATCACTAGTTTGCGTGCAAATACTTACTTAAGCAATCCAGCGTGCCCCAATCTGTGCAAAAATTTCAGGTGAGCACCGTGAAACAGCAACTAATTATGATGTTCCATTACCCCTTTTCTAACCGTCACAATTGGCCCTAAGTGGTCACGGCTGATTTATTTCAATTAGTTTTCACAGGCTTAGAGTTATGACAAATTTATGTTTTGGCTGCAGGAAATTGGTAGCAATCACGAAACCACCAAAACATCAAAACAGAAGGGAGAGCCCCCGCTAACAAGGAGGCGTCTCAAATCCCTGGGCTGGGACCAGGGCGGCAAGCCTGACAGAGGTTTAGGAGAAAACCACTCCATCCTCTCCTGCGTGTTTTCCTGCACTTTTAAGTAAGACTGGGGAAAAAAACCTGCCTCCTCTAGATGGCACTAGAAAAAGAAGGTTGCGCTCTATTGCTCTAGCAAGAACAGTTCTGTGGATGCAAAATATTTATCTGCTTTGTTGCCTTTTTTGCTTTGTCCATATAGCAATTGCACATAAAAAGCAGCCGTCCACAATGTAGTTTATGTGGGCTACATCTAAAATGATCACAGTAGGAAGCACATATGAAAAGCATCAATTGGCAATACAGCAAATTACTCACATTTATGCCAGGAAAGAAAAAAATTGGATTTCAGTCTACTCACAGATTCAAATTCAAGTTCAAATTCAGATGTAAGCAAATTTCTTTCTGAATTCGAAGAGATTGAATTTGACTTCTTGTCTTTTTTAAATAACACCTTTGCTTTAAAAAGCATCACATCCACACTTCTTAATATAAGCATTCATTTCCACAGCCTGAAACATTTTATATAAGCATTAATTTCAAGAGTCTGTCAGGTAAATTCAAATGATGGAAATTTACCTATTTTTTATAAATCAAAATATCTTGCTTCCATCCCACAGTTGATTTAAATTCATAAGTCTTCCGGTTAGTAACTCTTTCCTTCCTTAGTTCTCTCTTTCTATAGCCTAGGGGGAAAATGCAAAATCCTGCAGCACTTTAAAAATGCTGTTATATTAAACACTACTAAGCTAGGAAATCTATTATGAGGCAGTCTCATGACATGATTATATTGATTTCCTGTAGGATGTGGAAGTGCATGCACTATAAATATTGTCATAAATTAAACTGCTCTATGATAATTTTCATAGTAATACTATGAAATTACAGCTATGTAGAATCTTTGCTATGTCCAGAAGCGGTACAAGTAGAAGCATGGTTTGGTTTTAACATATTGGGTGCCTATTTCAAAACTACCTATACACCTCAAACTATTTCAACAGCTTACTATTACTATATCTCATCAGGAAGAATGATTCTATGATTTCTGTTTAGTAGTACAGCTGGTTGAACATCTTTGGACAAAGCTGTTGTCCACTTTAAAAATAGAAGTTCTTCATACAGATGAAAGTTTTCAGGAATGTAACTATCCTGAAGAAATGTTTCACTAAAGGAATAGAGAATATTTATTTTTTTAATTTTTTTTTTAAGTAAAAGCTTTGTTGTGATAGATATGTATGCATAGAAACAGTATAAAAATAAAGGTTTATTTCTAAATTTAAAAACATTAAAATCAGTGTTGCACTACAAAAAAAAAAAAAAACCCAGAAAAAAGAAAAAGAAAAAGCCACACATGTTCCAGCCATCAGTAATTTTTGTTCTTACAGAATTGCAATTCTTAAGCCCTCAACATCAGAATTTGTAGTAACATCAGAATTAAAAAACTAAAATTGTGGAGAAAAAAATTATACCCATAATGACAACATACTTTTTAAAGTAAAAATCAATCCCTAAACCAAAGTACCTGCATGCCTTTGATTTTCAATAAGTAAGTCTTTTCATTTTATCAGGTTTATTCAATATATTTTTAATTCTTCTTCAGCTTCAGCTGAAGTATATTAGTATTAACTTGATCTAAAGTTACTAAAACTTCCACATTCCATGACTGAGACTCAAGAAGAAGTGATAACTCTAAAAACCTATATATTTTATTCAAGAAAGATTTTTATAATGGGAACACACATGTGTTGGCTTGGGCTGGGATAGACTCAATTTGAAATGCTGGTAACAGATATTTTAGCCATTGCTGAGCAGTGCTTACACAGAGTCAAAGCCTTTTCTACTCTTTACCTCAGCAAGTAGGCTGGGGTTGCACAAGAAGTTGGGAGGGGATACAGCCAGGACAGTTGACTCCAGCTGACGAACGGGATATCCCATGTCATATGGCATCATGCTCAGCTTATAAATCTGGCGGAAGAAGTTCCAAGTGGTGGCATTTACCGCTGTGTGATGGAGCCCAGCTTTCCTGGAGATGGCTGAACACCTGCCTGATGATGGAAAGTGGTGAATGAATTCCTTGTTTTGTTTTGCTTGTGTGCACAGCTTTTGCTTTACCTACTAGACTGTCTTCATCTCAAGCCATGAGTTTTGTCATTTTTACCCTTCTGATTCTCTGCCCCATCCCACTGGGGGGGTGAGTGGGCAAGTGGCTGTGTGGTGCTTAGTAGTCAAACAGAGTTAAACCATGACTAATAACTAGGTTTCACTTCCAGTTTTGCCAAACACTAAGCCACTAGTCCTATGAAAAAGGACCTTCACAAAGGTAATATGCTACGCTTCATTTTGAGGTTTGTTTAAATATTACTTACAAATATATTTTTTTTCTGGCAAATAATATTTTCCAGGAGTTTTAAGAAACTGAAGAGATAATATTTGAGGCTAGAACATTAGACTCTGTCCTATCCAAAGCTCTGAAGGAGTTGTATGCTCTGTATCAGCACATCATGTTCCTCATAGTAGCACCCCATATTCACACTTCAGTTTGTTAATTACAGCATAATTGCTTTGTAATTTTTTGTTTTGTCTTGAACTGCAAATTAAACTTATGATACAAATATATTTCTAATAAATACTTTCCTGTAACTTATTCCTCAGGGAAGACACAGGCATTCAGGAAGAACTACATCATACTGTCCAGATTTCAGGATCACAAAAAAAATTTTAGAGGTTGTTAAAAAGAAAAAAAAAAAATAGTATTTTGTCAATGAAAGTCGCTGTCTAACATTTTAGTCACTGCCATCCTAAAGAAATTAAAAATTAAACTGGATAGTTTCTAAGACGTTGAAAATGCATCAAGATCTTCGGGCATTCAGGTACATGAATAAACTACCTTGTGAAGACATACCTCAGAGTTATCACATATTGAAAGTTGACACAATAAATGATTTCTGTGATATGGAAACAATTTCTACAGATAAGAAAAAAAATTATTGAAAGCTGTCATTATACAGCCTTCAAGATCAAATGCTGACTTACATGCAGTACACTTTTCAGCACACACAACATAGGAACCAAGCAACTAGCTGAAAGTAGATAGCTGCTTTTCCCTTCTATTTTTTAACAGAAAAGTGTCTCCCGAAGTCAGCATTAACATCATCTTTAAGTAGTATACAGCTAAACTGCGAAACATGAAAATACAATATATATTTTTTTTCAGGTATTATTTGCCTGAGAGCAAATAACAACAGAGCACTTTTGACAGTGCAATGTATCAGAGGTTGCAGAGCAAAATATATTCCCTTTCCAAAAAAAAAAAAAAGAGTTCTGGGATTCAGATAGCTAAACTGAGATATTTCAGTTGGGAAAGATGCTACAAGTGAACCTAGGTAAAAGTGACATGATTTCTTGTCACAAACAAGTAATATTTATGAATGGGTCTAAATGGTGAACTCTGTTACTTCTACAGCAGTCATTTTGTCAGTCTCTGTATTTTGATGGAAGATTATCATTACAGTCACTGTCATGATTAATGTTTACGATACAGTTCAACCAACTTAAAATTCATCGGCAAGAAGTAGAAAACCTTAGAGTATGAGTAGTTCGCATCTTCTCCCTATTGAGCTAGCAGAACCTAAGCAAATAGAAACAACATTTAATTCATAAGAATATGCAGGAAACCATCACATTTAAACACCAAAACCAAAGGACAGAGGGCATACTTTTTTTGGTAACAAATTATTTTAGCTAAATTTAACGATTGCGTGTATACATCTTTATGTTATTTTGCATTTCATTGACTGTGGAAGTTGCTTGTAAAGAAACTTAAGATACTTGTGTTTGTAAAAGTGTTGCGTGTGTGCAAACAACTGTTACCGCTTGAGGAAATAAAACAGCCTTCAGCAAACAAAGGTCCAGCCCAGTCACTCAGAAATCCCCCGAGAAAGTGAGTACTCACGATATTTTTCCCATTGTTCCTAGGTTTTGCTTTATTATGGCCTGGTTCTTCAAACTCCATGTAGTTTTAGTAAGTCTAAGACAGTATCCATCTCTGTCAGGTTTTCACTCACTTTTTGTTGTTAAAGTCTTCATCTTGGTATACTTCCAAAAATTCCAGGCAACCCTCCTGCACGTTTTTTTCTCCAGTTTTACCATTATTTTATGGCCTCTTCCTCAGCTCAGGATTTACCAACAGGGAACAGCATAAGCTCAGAGATTGGAATTTTCTGGTTTTATGGGCTATTGGTCTTGGGTGAAAATTTCTAGTATGATCTGGTAAAACTTCTGCCAAAGAATTTCAGAGTCTGCCAGAAACTGACCTCCCTCCATGCTTAAGAAATTAATGCTGCAAGCACTCCTTAATCTTTGTAATAAAATATTCTGGTCCCTTTATGTCTTTTTTTTTTTTTTTTCCTGTTTGCATAGTCATTAATGAACCTTACTAGACACTTGATCCATTTTCCATATGACCCATTTGCTCATCTGTTTCTACAACTGCAGAAACAGAGGTCAGGGATATAATATGCTTTAACAGGAAGTCTCAAACATCTCAGTCCCAAACATTCACAAAGTTACACCCAGGATTTTTAATTCAGTGCAGTCTTAGGAAAATACAAAAGTGGAAACAAATAGAGCAATTCAATGAGTTTTAATAAAAGACTGGATTTCTTCAGGCTGAGTTCTAAACTAAAACCAAAGATTTAATGAACCTTTAATTAAATAACTTAATGCACCACAGAAATTAAATGCAGCCATCCAATTAAGAGAAAGTATAAGTAAACATGGATTCATTCCTAAGAAAAAAAAAATATCACGGGGAGGCCATCACTCAATTCAATAGCTCTCCATTCTCCATAAAAATGAAAACATTTTCCTAGGATTGTTTTGGTTTCTAGTAATATAACTAAGTTGTGACTTTCAACATCATTGCCTGAGACTATCATGCTAGGTCTTTCGGGGACATAACCTTAGGAGGATAGATAATTCATAAAAGGACAGATTAGCAATCCAAGAAGTTAATCTCAATGAAATGGTATGGGTAGGCATGTAGGATATCAGCCCACCATGAAATGCTGAAGTGCTTTTGTAGAGGAGGTTTTGAGTTACAGAAATTGTTAAACACAAAGAACACACCCTGAAAAGACATTTCCTGTTGCTGAGTAGATTAACAAACTGCTTGTTTGATTTTATACATTGCTTTCAAGAGAGCAGAAAGCATAAGGTCCAGAAATAGTTTAATCTAAGCTTTGCTTTATGAAATACAAGAAGAAAAGATTAAACATGAATTTTCAGAGATGTGTATGATATCCAAGGTATTCCAAATACAAACTCAATATTCATTAAAACTCGGGTAAATTCTCAGAGTCTTTCCAGAAGTTCCCAGTTCAGCTTTACTGCAGAGGCTGACAGCAGCAAACAATTATTCCCTGAAGCACTTCAACACTTGTAGACAAAACAGTTTTCAGAGATACTGTGAGTACTGAGTAGAGAGTGAAAAATTTTAAGTTCTGATGTAATCCAGTTTTAATGCATCTTCTAAGCTTTTGAGTTTCAATTGCCGTTCTTGACCGTGATAATAGGTCTTTGGGAAAAAAGGTTTAGGAGAAGGGGATTGCAGGGGAGCGGAGGGGAGGGGAGTGAAAGATCAGCATCCTAAGGAACATAAGAAACAGTCTCTTCAATAATGTTTTCTTGGTATAATAATTTGTAGTGTCCTTTGCTAGCAGGGCTGACATAAAACTACTGAAGGAGCAGAAAAGTGTCACTCCTTCCACAGGCTATGGAAATAACGCAAACTCCAGGAAGTGTCTGATAAAGCTGAATGAAAGAGACCTGTGCTTGGCCATGTCATGTCTTTGACACATATCAAGAGATACGACAATTATGCTAAAACAAGAAACTTGCTGCAGCTATGAAGCCAAACTTAAGCACAGCACAGCTCTTTTCCCTTTTGCAAATCTCCAGGAAGAGAGTAAGCAAAAGAAAGAACTTCTGGAGACCACTCTTTAAAAAAAAAGGCATAGTATACGATTTCATCTCACATGTTTTAAGTTTATAAGAATAAGAGAAAAAGTGGGGTATCATTGCTCAAAGGTTTCTCTGAATTTCTCAGCTAGGTAGAGAAAGAGAAATTTTTAATTCTTCCCCCCACCCTTCTATGGAAATCACTTGTGTATTTTGCCTATGCAAGCTAAAATCTGAAGAAGTTGGAAGTCAATTAACAGGGTATCTGATCGTAATTAATCCATAGCAGACTCTTGTATAATTACCAGAAGAAAAGCAACACAGCGGTATATTTCAGGTAGGAAACCACTCTGCAGTAGAACATCAACTTACTAATATTCTAACTGGATATCAATCTTTGCTCGTTATGCAGCTGGGGGTGTAGGGAGGAATCTGTCATTGTAGTAACTGTCTTGATTAGGATGTTAGCATAACTGGGGTTGGAAGGAAGCTCAGGAAGTCTTTAAGTCCAACCTCCTGCTCGAACCAGAGTCATCCATGAGATCAGACCAGGTTGCTCATGGCTTGATCCAGTCAGGTCTTGAAAACCTTCCAAGGCTGGAGACAGCTGTGAACAAGTGCTCCAATGCCTCATTGTCCCCAAAAGGAAAATGTTTCTCCTTCTATCCAGTTGAAACTGCTTTATTTTCTGCTTCTGCTTGCTGTGTCTCATCCCTCCACCATGTACTGCCATGAAGACCTTGGTTCCAAAAAATTGTAGCAGTATTTTGCATATGTCCCTAACTGCCAGGATTTAGAAGATTTCCTGCTTTCTAAATAAGGATTAATATCAGTCTTAAAGAACACATTCAAGGACAATCCATTAAATAACAATATTCAGTGTCATAAAAAAAAAAAAATACTTCCAGAACATTTTTTGAAATTAGCTGTTTGGCTGGTAGAAGACCAGCGATACATCTGCTTTGAAGAAGCCAGCTTCCTTTCCTGTGTTGCCATTGTCACATTTACAGGGTATGAAGGCAGCATGCATAAAGCATAATTCTGAAATATTTACAAAGATTATAGCTACACAGGCTAGGGAGAATGAATGATTAATGCTAGAAGACAGTATTACCAAATAGAAAAATCAGGGTAAAAGCAGCAGAAGTCCTTCTTAGGCTACATTTACAACTTTATGAACAGTCTGTTTCAGCACAATACTGGCAGCTTTTTTTGCTTCCTCTATCTCTAGCTGACACTAGCTCAAACAATATTTTCCTTTAATCAGGTGAGTTATTTGGTTTATTGCTTCCATTATCGCACAGTTATCAGACTGTTGATTTCTGCCAGGGCACTGAAGGGGCTGGGACCTCCCCATTGTCCAGGGGTGATGATGGTTCCCTGGGGCAGCATGACAGGCCTTGGAAGCCAGGAGCTGTGTCCCACTGCCCTAGGCAGGAGCAAGGTGACAGGGAAGGATGGCGGGGGCTGCCCCAGCCATTTGGCAACTCCCTGGGGATGGGAACAGGCAGAGATATTAGCCCACAGCTGGGCCTAGCCATGATGCTCCTGGGCCCAGGGTAGGGTCAGGGAAAGCCCTGCAGGTGCCAGGAAAGTAGATTTAGGCCCATCAGCACCCCCATGCCTTGACTGTTTTCTCAACACCACTTTTACATGTTACAATTTACAGTTAAGCAGAGCGCAGCTGTGACAAGAACAACTTGGGAGTGTTGGTTGATAAGCTAGACATGAGCCGGCAGTGTGGGCGGGCAGCCCAGAAAGCCAACCGTATCCTGGCTTATATCATGAGAATCATGGCCATCAGATCGAGAGAGGGGATTCTCCCCCTCTACTCTTCTCTCGTGAGACCCCACCCAGAGTGCTACGTTCAGATATGGGGCCCTCAACAAAACAAGGACATGGACCTGTTGGAGTGAGTCCAGAGAAGGGCCATGAAGACAATCAGAGGGCTGGAGCCCCTCTGCTCTGGGGACAGGCTGATAGATTTGGGCTTGTTCAGCCTGGAGAAGAGAAAGCTCTGAGCACACCTTATAGCAGCCTTCCAGTATGTGAAAGGGATGACAAGAAAGCTGGAAAGGGACTTTTTACAAAGGCAGGTAGAGATAGGACAAGGGGTAATGGGTATAAACTGAAAGAGGGTAGATTTAGACTGGATGTAAGGAAGAAATTCTTCATAGAGAGGGTGGGGAGGCACTGGAAGAGACTGCCCAGAACAGTGGTGGATGCCCCATCCCTGGAAGTGTTCAAGGCCAGGTTGGATGAGGCTTTGAGCAACCTGGTCTAGTGGAAGGTGTCCCTGCCCATGGCAGGGGGGTT
>NW_010266141.1:101037-135627 GCF_000690775.1 Eurypyga helias
TTAATAGAGATAATTCTAATTTTTCACTCCTAGCCTCTTGGATTTCAAACCATTCGTGGTGGACAAACCAGTGAGTAAAGTTATCTGACCACACTTGGAATAATTTCATTTGGAAGAGACCCTTAAGATCATCAAGTCCAACCTTAACGGTAACACTGCCACGTCCACCACTAAACCTTGTCCCTAAGCAGCACATCTACACATCTTTTAAATACCTCCAGGGATGGCAAATTAACCACCTCCCTGGGCAGCCTGTTCCAACGCTTGAAAACCATTTCAGTGGATAAGTTTTTCCTCATATCCAATCTAAACCTCCCCTGGTGCAACTTGAGGCCATTGACTCTTCTCCTATCGTTTGTTACCTGGAGGAAGAGAGCGTCCTCATTTCATGTAGTTGTAGAGAGCAATAAGGTCTCCCCTAAGCCTCCTTTCTCCATAGTAAACAACCCCAGTTCACTCAGCCACTCCTCATAAGACTTGTTCTCCAGACCCTTTACCATCTTGCAGTGTTAAGTTTCCCCTGTGGCTGAATCAATTCACTGAATCTGTTCTAATTTTTTTCCTCAGAGAAACCTGCCATGTCTTCCTCTAGTGGTCAGGTCTCAAAGTAGCACAGAGCTTGCAAGAGAACACAGAGAAACTTCAGAAGTTCTCAAAGCCACAGAAGAGCAGGAAAGATTTAGCCAATACCAAGACCATCAACAGATTGATCATGCTGTTCAAGAGCAGCCAAACAAAATAAATTACTCCCTCTTCCCGTAATAAGAATTTGGAGTATATGTAGACTCTAGTCCATTAGGACCCTGGATGCATGTTGTTTTCAGAAACATCTCTGAAGCTCCTACAGGAATAAAGAGTCAGGGGACAAACATATGCTGCAAAGATGAACTAGATTTTCATCAGAAAGCTGATGAAGACAAGCCTGGGGAAGTCTGTATAATTCTGTCTGGCAACAATCTGTACTCACTTTCAGTAAAAAGAAAAACGAAAGCTATGCAAGGCAGGATTTATTCTACAAACCATGAGCTCATGCTGATTGCTAAACCTGACCACAGCCACCAGTGAGACAGCTGTAGAAATTTCTGAAACATGTGATCTTGTTTAGCTGCAAATTAAGATCATCAGCACAGGAATTCCTAGGTGAAGCTTCATCACCGAAGTTACATCAGGAAATCAAATCGAGTCACAATATTGCTTTCAGGCCCTACAAAATCCAGCTATGTTTTGTTATTATTGATTCATAGCATTAATTCTATAGTAAGGACATGAAAACTTGCTTCTCTTTGCTGAAAGATGTGGCATAGTCTGAGACAAATAATCACGTGATACAGTACACGAGCCTTCAAATAAAATGCAAGGTAAGCCTGTCCATGATTGAATATATTATCATCTAGTAAAATAAGTGCCCTAAAATAATTGTGCAGTATGAGTCCAGGCTCACCACGAGCAAGTATTCAAAACTGATTCTCTCTCTGATCAAATTATGGAGCTTTTCAATAATGATTTTATGACTTCCATTACATTAAATGCCACCATGCCTTTATCAACAAGACAAATGGCACTGCAGTGCCAAGTGTTGGAGAGCCACGTACAAAATTTATCAGCTACCACTTCTGAATGAAAAGTGCACTACTAGTGTTTATGCTTTTCAAAATACAGAAATAAATTTAGGTTACTGTTTTATAAGTAGATAATGGAAAGATTGACTTTAGGCATCAGGGAGGTGTTCAGGACTCTGTCTCACATTCCTGAGGGTACAATATAGCACAGGGCTGTTCCTAACCTGTAGCATCCTCTCAGGGTTAATACCCTGAGGTATTACAACAAGAATTTTTGAGAAACAACAATTACCAAACAGAAGACCCTGCTACACATGGCAATAACCTTTTTAAGTAGCCTGTGCCAAATCTTTGATCACATCTTTTATGACAGGTGTGGCATAAGTAGAAACAGACGTCCTGATGACCCACACTGCTTATACACAATACAGATTTAACCACCACCTCTGAATTTATCAAAAACCTGGATCTAAATGAAGTCTCGTACACTCAGCTCCAAATCAAACCTGGATCTTAAATAAGATATAAATATGCCTGGATCTTTTAATCAACTACTGCGACTGCTTTAGCATGTGTAAAACAGGAGCAATGGTAATGATCTTAGAATCATAGAATCATAGAATGGTTAGGGTTGGAAGGGCCCTTAAAGATCATCTAGTTCCACCCCCCCTGCCATGGGCAGGGACCCCTTCCACTAGACCAGGTTGCTCAGAGCCACATCCAGCCTGGCCTTGAAGACATCCAGGGATGGGGCATCCACAACATCTCTGGGCAACCTGTTCCAGTGCCTCACCACCCTCTCTGTGAAGAATTTCATATTTCTAAATTCTTATCTTCTTGTAAGATAAGTAATGACTGCAGAACATTTCAGCATCCCTTGATATTGCTGTACTACAAGAAGATGGTATCAGTTCTATTGTCAGCCTGGTATATTTGAAGAGTTCTAAAAATTATGTACAGCTCCCACAAACAAAAGAAGCAGGCTAAAATCAGCCAAAGGACAGAATCAAAGAGCTGAAAGTACTTACAGGCTAAGAGCTGAATAAACTAGTTTTTTGGCTGCAAAGATTGTTCGACAAGCCTAAAGTGAGAATTGTCAGTATTGCCCCTATTGGCAAAATGAGCTTAGGATTTCATCTCAGAGCACACTGACAAAACCTCTCAAGATGGCAGAAAAGAATTTAAGTGGTTGATTTTGAAAGCACAACTTCTAGCACTGAACTTTTCAAGCAGATTTTGATGGTGTGAATAGGGTATCCAGAATTATGACAACTTTAACAACGATGAACAGATTCTTGACTAGAATCCAAAAGAAGTCCTTAAGGAAATATGGGCTACAGTTTTGGCATCTTTCATTTAAGGGATCTGAACTTTTTCGTGTAAAGATCAGTGAGACTTTTATGCTATCCTGAAATATTCCCAAGTATTCTGGTGATGTGCCAAACTAAACAGCAACAACAAAAATCACTCAAAATTCAATATTTTACTTATTCCAAAACACTTTACGTTTAAAAAAATTAATATTAAAGTCTTCAGTTTCTGCCCATTTTGAAAAGCAAACATTTTAAACAACAAACAAAAAACACAATTGCAAAGCTTTGTTTGCAAAGATAACCATTCAGTTTTAAAACTATTTGCTGAATTAGGCAGTAAATAAAAGTTTTGGTTTATATTTCCCCTGAGCAAATAAACTACACAGTAGAAAGTAAACAGACAAGGTCCCTGGGAGTATCTGCATCTGCATCAAAGTTGGAACATGTTATATTCATGTAGAGCTTACCACTTTAACCAGCACTGAATGGTTAAAACTTCACCCTGTGCATTCTTTTCTTGCTATTATTCCAACAGAAGGAATTTTAATAGATAGATGAACATCTGTCAGCTTGAGATCTTAACATCTGTTTTTTCATTAAGACAGACCAATAGGGAAACCTCAGCCAACGTTTTGCCAAAACAGGATTTTTCATCTCAAACAAACATACACCCATCAGATTTCTGGGAAGATTGCAGAGACAGGTGCCCAGAGAAGCTTGTTCTTTCATCTTTATTCCCCCACCTACTCCCACTCCTTTCTCTTTTCCCCCATTCCAGAAATGCAGCAGCTAGAAAAATCCATCTTCTACATAATTGGATTCCTATTTCAACTTCGTAGAACTAAGCCTCATAGAATCATTTATACATGACAGCTTTTCCATACAGTTAGAAGTAAGAAGAGCCCCTACTCCATGCCAGTGTTATTGCTTTGGGCATGGGAGTTCCACAAAGGCTGGGGCCAGGCAGTCACAATGTCACTTCTCTCTGTCCTGAAATGCTGCTTTGGGCTGGTCATCCTGAACCACACAGCTATGTTTCGTCATCATAAGGAAAAGGACAAAACACCGCGTAATCTTGCCCTCTTCTATGGTACAGAAAAAATTATTTTCCTCTTCTCCCCCAAGTCTTAAACCCCTCTGATGAAGTACAACTCAGGCAGCTATTTTCTCCATGCCACCCTGCAGAGGTGCATGGATACCTGGGGACAAAAATGGGATGCAGACCAATTTGAGTGGATGGACTCCCATTTGGCCCAAAATAGATGCAACCAGATTTTAAATAACCAGGAAAATAAACATTAACATCATTTCTCAAGATCTATTAGGATTTTTTAAATCCTAACTAAAAGACATCCGATACCTTGAATCTCAGGACTATTTAATTCCAAAAGGAGAAGAAATAAAATTATTTTTATTGTCATCTGTTTTGCTCTTTATCAATTCAAAGATACTTCTTACAGGTATTTCAAGGAATTGATTCACATCTTCAAAGTTCCACAGAGGTGGTACAAGCACCTGTTTTTGAGAGAGAATGTGCAATACCTCATTATTACATAGTACCTTCTATCTTAGGGTGCAAAAATGCTTTCACTTGTTACATCTCCACCAAGCAATATAACCTCAGTTCTGGATCTAGATTGAGGAATAAAGGACTGAAATTACTTGGGCCAAGGCATGCATAGTAATTCATTAGACGTGTTCGCAGTCGTGGTTTCCAAGTGTCCCATGACAATCCCCCTCTCATAAACACAGATAGCAGTAGCACATTGTCACTGAGGATCAGATGTCAGTAAATTTTAGAGATGCTGCTTAAACACTCACAGCATCAGTTGCAGTGTAATACCCTATTTCTTGTTTATTAAGGCTAGAGGCGTGTAAAGTGATGAAAGGCATAAAATCATTATTGAAAAGCTCCACAAAGAGCAACATCGTTGTATTAAAAACTTATATAAAAACTTTGGCAGTAGTGACACTTTTTTTTGTATTGGATCCTTGAAACCAATCACATTCTTGACATATCTTCAAAATTATCTTGTAACAATGGTTTCAAGACAAGGTAACAAATGCCTAAAACGGACTCTGAGATAGAGACTTCCCAGTCTCATCATGCTAATTTATGCAAGCTATTTATTTATTTAAAGGGAAGAGAAAGCACACAGAAATGTCTTTTCATTGTGGTTTTGCGCACTTTCCTCTTCTATGGCCTAAGACTTTCATAATTAAAAATGGTTGCCTCACAACTGTGACCAAAGGAGCCAGCACCTGATAAACATTCAGAATCAGCTTCTGCTTTTCCAGAGTTTTAAGAGACAGCTACTGACTTCTACAGATATATTTGAAATCTGTCTTCCCTTTGTAAAACATGGCCTACCCCTTTGTAGCCTTCAAATCCATCAGTAAAAGCAACTGCCTTTCTTGGAGGCAAGACATGAACCATTATCAAAAACTTTAAAGCTAATGCTAAATCAAGGAGTGCAAAGTGCCTGTCTTAATTTGATACAACATCCCGATCCCACAGCAAACAGGCAGCTCAAAGACCATCCAGTTCAAGCAAGACAATGTAGGGTTCTATCTTTTTGCCTGACAGCTGCAGACAAAAAGTGACGTAAATATCTACCAATGAGATAAAGACTGTTGGCTGGAAGAGTTCAAAGGAACTGAGCATGTACCAATTCCAGATATATATTCTAGGGGTTTTTTTTATTATTATTATTTTTGGGGGGGGGTGTTTGTTTTTATTTTTAATTTTCTCTTGCGCGAGAACTGCAGTAAACATACACACAGGGCTCTGTGCATTATTTATCCATAGGCTGATATTACTTAATAATGACTTGGTGCATGCATTCAAAACCCAGTAGAGAATGCAGTATTTGTAAAATCTGGCCATCACTAGGGCAGAAAGAAATGGCCATCTTGGAAAATAATTAACTATTAGAGGTAGGGCATGGCAACAAAAAAATATTCCTTGAAAATACAGCCACCTGCAGTCACCAAGATATTTGCAAATGAGAAGATTTTCTGCAGGCATTTAATCAAAGGATTAAGTGATTTGGTAGGCTCCTAAATCATACCAATTAAATAAAGAAAAGGCAATATATTTTTAAAATATGCCCTCCTTTCTTAGTTGCATCAACTTGAATTGAGTTTGTCCCTAAATTATTTCAGAACTCTTGTCCTTAGCTCTTGTCCTAAGGATAGCATGAGATTGTGTCATTCCCAAGTGTTTTAGTTTTCTAAAAAGGTACAGATCGCTTGAATTAAAAAAAAAAATGAAAGACAACATCAACAAACCAATCCACACTCAAAACCAAACCAAACCCCCCACACCCACCCAGAAAAAAACTGCACCACACACACAAAAAAAAAAAAAGAAAAAAGAAAAAGGAAAAAAAGACCCACACGAAGTTCAGAAATAAAATGGGATATTACACGGGCAAAAGAAGCAGTGGGAAAAGCTTTTTGTTAGCAATGAAAGTGGAACTTTGTTTAGAATTCCTCGGGTGTGAGTAGAAGCCTCCCAGATACTTAGAAACCACAGTGAACAGTTTTGATGGGTTATCGACAGATGGTGAAGGCTTCACAGTGCTTTAGTTCTCTCATTGGGTCCCTCCAAATCCCTGCTATTCCTAGGTTTAGGTGTACTGGCAAATCAACATGTTACAGAAAGATCTGCTGTATCTCAAATCTGGTACAGATAAGACAGTATGTCCCCATACAATATGTCTCAATCAGCTAGCTGCTTTATTTGACAAACCAGGAAAGAAAATCGCAGATATTTTCAGCACTACAGCAGCTCAGATACACAGGATAGATTTTTATAACAAATATATTTTTCTGCTGATAAAAATATGCATTTTGCATTGCCTACAAAATGCCAAACCTATTTAACAAACAAAAGTAAATCCTTAGTTTTACAATTAAGCTTTCATTTTCAGGTTACAGCAGGCAGGTAGCAAATAGATCCTCAAACTGAGAGACACACTGTTTGCTGCCAACTGTCCCTCATTCAAAGGTCTAAAGAACTATGCCAGTCAGTTTTGCCCACTTCACAGAAGATACCCATCTTCTCTCACATCATACCTGTGAGTTTTCCACACACACATATATACATGACGTTCATATGTTAAGTCCTAATTCAAAGTTCTGTTCCCATGGAAACGGGAGAAAGCTATGTGTCAAAGTCCTGTTAATTACTTCATGAGCATGAAATAGATGGGCATCTGCTGGAAACACAGATTAAGAAGAGTGACAATTGGAATGCAAGTACTTTTGTTAACTCTGAGTTTTAATATTACCTCTTTCAAGAAACATCTATAGAAAAATCCAGCTGAATTGCTATATTAAACTAAAATCCCTGCAAGCACACATATTAAGGAATAAGTCTGAAGACAAGTTAGTCATGAACTGCTTATCAAAAAGTATTTTGTGCAGATCTACAATGGATAACGGCCATGTTTGGTAAGAATCTAAGTAACCCAGCTTTCAGGTATGGGCTGTTGCACTGGTGGCATTTAGTATAACTCTAAGATTGCTGGCAGAACCAGAACTTGGAGCAAAATACATCTCAACTAAGAGTGTAAAAAAAAAAAATCCTTTCATAAATACTTAAATACTTTCTACATCAAAAGGACCTTCACACATCTGTTTTTCTCAGGAGGGACCAGCCAAACACACACTTTGCCAAATTCCTGGTCTGAGTCAATAATTATAAGTATTCAGTGAAAAGAAATTCAGATATTTTCCAAAAATAAAACCTAAAAAATTGGAGTGACAACATACCTATACTGAACATTGTATCCTTCAAAGACTTCTCTTACACACTACTATCACCAACAATCTGAAGACCTAGAAAGAGTTCTGTGAGGAAAATAATAGGAATACTTGGGATTTATAAGACTCTCCTAAGGTCCAAGCACTGCTGTCTGCAAGAGCATTACCATATTTATACACTATGTAATCTAACATGCAAAACTTCCGTTTGCTGGATCTAGCAGTAGCTCCAAGCATTGTTCAAAGGCAACAGGTTTGGAAGAAATAGATCACCTAGTATGTTCACTGAATTTCTTAGCATTCAGTTTTTAAAACAGGAAAAGGCATAAGTGAAAAAATTATTTATGTCAAAACTGAGTAATTAATGCAGATATAACATGTCAACAGATCTAGAAATCCACATAGCTGAAAAGAACTTTTCTATTACCTTATAGCAGGTTCCTGCTAGATAACAAGCTTAAAGCAATAATAATGTTGCTCAGGGAGCATGTCTAGCAGCCCTTAACCCAAAACTCCGCATGTGCGAACTGCAGACTTTGAACACTTGCACTCTTTTTGTGGATATGAAAAGGGTGATATGTGGGCTTTGATCTTTTAATAACTTTGCTTAAGAGGGCTTAACTGCATGAATTAATCAGCGGTCTTCTGAAATGCATTAATTAATTCTACTTTGGAAATTATTATTATATAACCATATTACATAAGCTAGGGCATCTAAACTTTACATTGATCTGGTAACTTCTGCAAAAATCAAGAGAGCCGTTCTGCATTGCCACAAGGAACAGAAACCTCTGCACAATACGATCGGACACTTAACAAGTGGAACGTTCAAATCGCATTACTATAAAAGTAAATTTAAGGGGACGCCCTCAAAAATTTAGTGGAATAATTAAAGGAATCTGAAATATGACTCTTTTTTTTTTCCATTTTCTTTGAACTAAGTGAGTTAGCACGATATCCTTTGTATTTTTCAGACAGTATTAATTTTCAGGACTGTGAGGGGGAAGGCCTGGAGGGCAAACTTGAAAAAGATTAGTCTAATTCAAGCCCTATATACAGAAGAGAGAGTTTTATCTGCCAATTTGAAAGAGAACTTTAAAGACACTGTGATATGGAGTGGAATTATCACCACTATTAATTGCACAGGCATATTAAAAAGACCCTGGAAAGTGACCTCCTCTGATACAGAGAATGCATGTAGAAAAATGTCTTAATCTTCTTTTCTGCGCTGAGATAAATGTCAAGTGTATCTATCACCTCAATTAACCATAGGAAAAAAGCTGTCAAAATCTAATTCTTTTTTTGACAAGGCGTTTATTCTGAAACCAGCAGAGGGAGAAACAGGCACTTGTATTAGAAAGAGATGAGTGTCAAAGGGTTCTGAAACACATGGTGAGTTTTCCATGTGCGAAATGCTGATTAGAACCATGGTAAATCAGTGCTAGTGTGTTCTGGGTTTGTTGCCTGAGCTACAGTAAAACTGAGGGCTTTGTGGCATGGTTTACTCCAGCATTGAGGTTACCTTAACAAAAGAATGTTTTTCAGCTACGGTACCATGCAAAATGTGAAAGAACTGGTGAAATGAAAGAACCTTGACTTCAGGAACATTAAAGACTATTTTACAGAATATTGTAAAACATATTTATTGTGATAGTTTATTTACTCTTCCCTTTTTTCCTCTAAATAGAACTGAAACCTTTTTTATTCCTTTCCCTGTTACATCAATGTGATCTCATCAGGGTATTAGGATGGATTCACCCTTCATCAACTTGATTCACCCACACACAGAAGTTTGCCTGTGCTACCCTTGTTTTTTGCAGAACAGCAAACCAAAGGCAAAGCAGAAAAACAGTATTTACACATATTTTTTTCACAACTGGGCTTTGAAAGCAAAATGACTGACTAATAAAATCTTCATATTAAGGGCAGCTTGAAAGAATTCTGCTAAGTGATTGGTACAACCAAGTATTGCTTCAGTTAGAAACCATGCAGAAGAGGAAAACAGTCAAACTAAAACAATGTATTTTGAAAGAGCAGTTTGGAACCAAGAGGCTTAAAAATCATCCAGCTATCTTAATTTTCAAAATCTGATACGCCTTTGTGCATGTGTGTGTGTTCATTCAGGTTTTTGAGACTCCTGCATAAAGCAAGAGAGTTAGAAACTTCTTTGTTAATGACAATGGAGTTTTTCACACAAAGTATTAATTTTAAAGGGGGAAGAGAACACCTGTAACACTTGAGACTGAAATACAGTAAAAGTCTAGGATTTTTCAACTTCTAGAACTAAATCATTTCATATTTCTGAAGATGAGATGAGCCTGAGAGAAATAGCTGCCACTGCAGTAGAATACCATAAACATTCTTGGCCACCATCTTTGTTCCAGAAACAAATGATGCCCAGAAAAGCTGTATATACACACTGGAAACACACATGACCTACGGTGGTTTTTGGAGGATAGATGTACATTCAGGGATTAAAACAATTGCATCTCACAAAAAGGACAGGCTTCCCAAGGGAAAAGTTCAAGGATCGCTTGTTGGCTGTAGCACAACAGAAAAACAATTGATCAGACCTCCACTTGTTTACATTGCCATATGCGTTTGAATTCAGTGGCACTGTCATGTGTGTCACATCTGGCTGCCCATTTCCAAAAGAGTAGTGCAAATAACAGATCCCAAAATCTTAATAATACAAACAGGAGTCCTCAGGCAAGTGCCTGCTCCACTGTAATTTTTTTTGCTGCTGTTCCAAACATCATTGCAAATTAAAAACTGGCCAAGTCAGAATCACATCAGGTATGTAACAGGACTTCTGTTAATATGAGCAATCGGTAGGGCACGCAGTCCTGCCATGCACAATGAAAGTCTGCTAATATAAAATTATCCAGAAGAAAATAAGAAGTACCACCAGTATTTCTGAAAATATAGATTAGAGAACTTAAGTTATTTCCAGGAAATAAAACAAAGCAAACAACCATCAGACCAATATTAATTATGGCCTGGAGAATTCAGGTGATACATAGAATATGAGAACTGAGAAATTTCTTACTTGCTCTTTTTTAAACTCATCCAAAGGAATTTGGATAGAAATGTCACAGTATTCCAGGTAAATTAGATGAATAAAGTAGAAGGCAATCATGCATGTATAAAAATGTGGTTAACATGGCATAATCATCCAACAGAACATTCTCTCCCATTTCATAAGCTAAAAACACTCTGTAGCACTCAGTTAAATCTGATAACAGCAGAAAAAGGATTCACTTGCCCATTTCCCACATGCTGTAGCAGTTATGCCAAGAAGATAAAAACCACAAAAAACGAGATTCTAGAAGTCTTTTTTTAATTCCAAGAAAGAAAAGTGCCACTTGGTGAAGCTTTACTCCCGTAATGATAACACACCCTAAACTAGATCTAAATATGTGTTCTTCCCTTCTCTCAACTACCATGCAAAATGGGCACATGATCTTCCCAGCTACAGATCCAGACCTGTCATCTGTACCTCTGGCCTTCTGGCTGTTGCCAAGGTGGAGTTTCCAGCCTAAACCCAGCTGGCTCCAGCCCTCCAGTGCCTCAGCTCTCCCTCGCGTGCCCGGGGAGGCCTGACTTACAGCTCTAATGCACGCCAAAGGCACACGGTGCCTGCTGAGCCTCAGCAGTGGTTCACATGTGTGTTTTTAAGATTGCAGCAAAGGTGACATAGTTCAAATTTGCTTTTGATTGCAGGCTAACCTTACTATAAATGCATTTTATAACTTGTGCAGTCAGAACATGCACAAAGGCAGCTACCTTGGCACACTTAAGGCAAGGCCGTTTCTGGCTCACAGCATTTGTGTGCGTGTCAGGTAGGACAGGGGGTCACTGGTCCTTGAAGGTCAACAGAAAGCAGTATGCATTCCAGTGTTTTAATTGGGAAACCATTGAGGTATTTAACAGGAGCTTACAGGGCACAGCTAGTAGTGATACAGCACAGTTTTCTGCCACGAAAGAAGAGGAATGACAGCTACAGCAGTTCACTCCCACCAGGAGCTTGCTTTCAGCAAGTCCTCCACACTCAACAGGCCATGTGTTGCTTTGCAAAGCGGCACATGACATTGTGGAAGCAAGGGTGGTACACACAGAGGATTGCTCTGCTGATCCAAGGGTCAGAGGCAACATTGACCAGGACCCCACAAGGGCAGCTTGCATCTGGTCAGTTTTCTCTGGCCCAGTAACAAGAGCTTTAGCTGTTGCTGCTCTTTGGTTCTGGTGCAGATACTGAGAAATTGTCAAAGTCACAGCTCAAGGTCTCATCCAGTCAGAAGAAAATATCACTCTGAACCACCTAAGGTACTGATCCTGTTTGATTCCCAGTACTGTATTTTTCTTGGTCCTTTTTATTGCCCCTTTTCCTGGATCTACAGTTTTATTTTTTAAAAATCTTATTAAGCGAGTTTCCATTAGCAAACCAAGGCACACAGTCACCTCTACTCGTTGCTTATAATATCACAGATCATCACGTAGCAGCTCTACTGATGCTGACACTCATTTCACAGGTAGCAAAAGAAGCAGCAAACAGTTAAGTCACTGTTCCTATGTCCCTGTCGAGCTACAGTGCTTATCTGGTAGGCTTGTCTTCAGCTTGGGTTTCTCACCCACTCGATCACACAACTTTACTGAAGTCGATACTTCTTCCTGACAGAGGCTTTACGTACCTACCTAGTGCCAGTCTCTGACAAGGAACAGAGCAAAACCTCTGTGTTCTCTCTGTCTTGAAGCACCAGATACATTAACATCACTCAATTCATATCCACTATAATATGAAGAAGAAATTTAAATAGATGTTTACTTAGATGTTACGTTGTTCATTACTACATAAAAACCTGAAGTATTTGCTTAATAAAAAACACAAAATAGCGTGAACAGTTGCACTGTAACAGACTGACGTGTTCTAACTCGTTCCCAGCTGTTTTAAACATAGTTTCATAAAATTCACTTGTATGAACATCCTGATTCCCTCTTGTTAAAAAGACAGTCCATTTTAAAGAGGATTTCACAAGGTGGTGGCTTGCACCTCACTCACCCCTCCTCCATCCTGGGAAAGAGGCAAGATCTCAGATTTTAAGAACAGTATTCACATGACTTAATGAGTTAAGGGAGCTGGAACGGATATGAAGACACTCTGAGGGGGTTCTGTGTGGAAGAAATTATAAGCAAGTAGTGTATTTGCTTTCATCACTCCTGTAGATGCTTGCTCAAAGCACTTGTGTATTGGGTACAATTAAAAGAGAACAAGATACCCTAACTGCAATGGACACAGCACAGCCCATTCCACAATGCTCATTTCTGTAACCTGACTCACACCCTGCCATCAAAATACTCTGATGACAGTTCATTGTGGAAGAGCTTCAGAACTATAATGAACAGTTCTTATTTAGCAAAAGACGGTTGATCTGTCGCCAGCACACTTCTGTCATAGCCTATGATTAATATAATGCAGAAATAAAAGGAAAAGGTTTAAGTGGACCTTTCAAACCAAATACTTCTAAGCAGTTTCTATTTAGAACTAGTAAATATTAGACAATTATTTTCTTTTGCTCGAGCTAAAACAAAACTAAAACCTATCCAAAATGTACACTGTTTGCCTTCCCCATTTATGTTTTTGTGTGCTGAACTGGAAGATTTAAGAGGGTAAAAGAGAGACAATCAGGATTAGCAAACCAGTAAAATCTTAGAGTGAAGATGAAAGCATGAAGTTTTGTATAAATATTTGCAGGAACCTAAAAGAGTAGAGGCACAGTCAAATAATCCACAGGATGTGTGTATACTTGCTTTTAAAAGAAAATATTTCTGTCCCAAAATTTAAAAAAATAATAAAAATAATTAGACAAAGGGAATGCTTTTATCAGCTGGACAGCTCCAAAATCCCTCAACTGCCTGGATTTGTTACCAAAAAATAACTGTTAAGGAAAATATCTTTGTGGAAAGAAGCTTCAAAGCATATTCTTGTCAATGTATAATTGAATGTCAGTTTTTCTAAACAGGCAATTCAGCCTATATTGATCGTTGCACGTTATATAACTTTAAAAAGAACAACAATGAACCCAAAAATCAGGTGAAATTCTACTGGCATGATTTCAAATGTCTATACAAATATCAGCTCCTGTTCCCTGAAAGGCTGAGCCCCTGTCTAAAGGGGATACGCCCAATTCATGTGTCTGCATCATTTCTATTTGCCTGTAATATGGTTTTGCATAGCTGTGCCAGTTCCTACTGAGTGTGAGAAGACTCGCAGAGTGTGAAATCTTGCAAACTAAATGAGCCATAGGAACAGTTTGCACAAATCTCATATGATCAGCGTGGTAACCTCGTCACCTAGTATGTTATTTCCATTATTAGCAATAGCAATTATTCAGGCAAATAAATGACAGAATAAACCGCTTGGTCTCAACATTAGAGCAGTGCTGGGTCTGAAAAAAGGTGATTATGTTTTTCCATACACAAAGAGCAACTGTATGCTAATTTACCCCCTTCCTTCACTAAGCTGCAGGGAGAGAGGCTTGTCAGGCTCTTGGACAGCTCACACTAATGCAAGCACACTCGAGCAGGCAGGCTACAGAAAATGAACTAGGGTGTCTTGAGTGTAATAGAAATTTGATGGCAGTTGGAAGAGAGTAACTTGTCAGTCAGGAGAAGCCTCCAGGTTGGTGCACAGTGCTGAGAAAAGGGATTTGGAGCGGGGTTTTGCCTCTCATCACTGCCCAAGGAGAATCCAGCCTCGCTCCCCAGCATGGGGAATCTTAGATCTACACCCCCGCCTTTCCCCCAAAGACACCAGCACAGCCAGGAAGTTTCAGTTTATGTTTTCTTTGCCCCTGACCCCAGAGAATTTGTGCATTGCCATCTGCAGCTTTGTTGTGCTGTAAAGAAAAATGAAACAATATTCCTCTCTGTCTCTATATCATGCCCACAAAAAAAAAAAAAAAAACCCACGAACAAAAAACACACACCTCAGCAGAGAGTCATTAAAATGCACAGCAAAACAAAGTGAAAGGATTTGGTTAGATGAAGACAAAAAAATGGAAGAATAGTTAATAAATAAAAGTCTCCTATTTCTGGAGAAACTGAAGAGAAATGAGAAAATACATTTTCATAATTGAGTTGACCTATCCCTTGCCATACATGTTGAGACAGGTTTTAGTTCTACTCCATTAACACCTTCCTTCAAACAGACTGTTGTGTGCCATTAATGAGTACAAGTTGCTTGGGAGTTTTTGCTTTTGGATTGTGGGTTTTTGGAGGGCTTGGGTTTTTTGGGTTTTGGGGCTTTCCTTATTGGGGTTTTGGTTTTTCGTTTTGGTTTTTTTTTTTTTTTTTTAGTTAAGACTTGTAGTTTGGAGTTTTTTTTAAGAAAAAGAAAATTAAACTCAACATGATGTACTGTCTAAATTTTTCTGATAAATTTAGGAGGGGAAGAAGAGAGAATGACAACCCAAGCTAGCACTGAAACATTTGTCTGCCCAAATATAGACATTAATTTGGCTTAGTAAAGATGGCCTGTTAGCAATCACAATCATATATGACAATGACAAGAGAAATGGAAAGTGTAGGACGGAGACCCTTTGGCAATCCATCACCATCTGCTCAAATTTCAACACAAAAAATATCTGTGTGACTGAACCTTGAGGAGACATGATAAGACCGTCAAATTCCTTAGAATGAAGATATAAAACACTGATTAAAATTCATTATCAGTCCTAGTATCCTCATTTTCAACCCACTAGAATGCATGTTTTGCAGAAGTGTTTGACACAAAATCTTTTAACTTGTTACAGATCAAGTGTGAGAAAAATAGTGATTTTACCCCTGAAGCTGAGAACTCAAGTAGTTACATACCAGGTGAATGCGATGGCACTATTGAAGGTGTGATTTATCAAGATAGCTTCAAGTATTACTTACCATGGGATGCACATTTAAATAGTAAAAGAAAGTAAGCAGAACTGAAGCCACAGTAATTTTTGGTTCTTAGCTTGCCAAGGAGCAACATCCCTTTGGCACTCATGTATCCCTTCCATATTTAATTATGGATGCACTACTGCAGCCACACCACAGATTAATGATTGGCAAAGAGTCCTTGTGAATCATGCCACGTACAACAGAGCTCCTCTTTCTTCCACTCTTAATGCCTTCCTCTAATGTCTCCTCAATTAGGTTTCCCTGTCAATATCTTAAGAAAGTATGATGCATAGACTGAAGGTGATCTTAGTGATGACATCAATATCTTTAATGTAATGAATATGAGCAATGAACTACTCTAAGATTAATGTTAATTTTCTGGAGTTTCTGCTCTTCTATCAAACTTCATCCTGTTGTTTTATATGCATAGGGCTTGGATGTTGCCCCAATTAATCTTTTTTTTCTCATTAATGCAGGACTCAGCTGGGACAACAGGGCAGGATTAGGCTTACAGGATTGGTACACAAGGCCCAGCCCAGGAAAAGCCAAGTGGTGAAATGACACACACATGCATAGAACTGAGGGAAAATCCCACAGAAGAGAAAATCTCCATTAAGTCTTGGGAGATATCTCCCTGCTCTGGCTGCATCCCAGCCAGCTGCTGAGGAAAATCCCACATGTACCTCAGGAAGGGGCTAGAGCAGACAGACCAGGACTCCGAGCCTCTCTGTGGTCTCCACCATCCCAAAACAGTCTCAAAACCACAGGCAAACAGCTACAATATAAGCCTCCTTGCTGGGTCACTCAATTTTATTAGATCTAGAGTACAGCTTCATTACATGTCCTAAATAGAGCTCTAATGCAGAGATGTTGTCTTGATCCATCTTTTATATCTGGGGATAATCACCATTGCTTTCACCAGCCTCGCAAACTAGCCCCAGCAAAAAGAAAGAAGATTAGAAAGATCAAAGAAAGATCAGAAAGACCTTTCAGAGGTGGTAAATAGTTTTGACAACGGCTCAAAAGTTTTCCTGCATTTTGAAAATTGTCATAATGCAGTTAGACATTGTTCAAGAGTGGTAAAAATTATCCTTCAACAGAAGTTTTTAAATCAAAACTGATCTTTCTTCCTAATAGAGGTGCTGTGCTTCAGTCATCATTCACTGGGCTTGGTGAAAAAAGTTATTAAATCCAACTGTATTTTAGGTCAAAATGGATCTAAATAGTTGAAAGAAATCCTTTCCTGCTTTTATATAGGTGTCTCCAAAATCTAGGGTCTTTTATTTAGCTCCCTTGGACTCAAATTATCAGGAAGCAATTAGCCTTCTTAAAATGGAAAAAAGCTATATCATGCTCACTTATTTTTAATACCTCTTATCACATGCAACAGGGAATACTGAGGATCAAGGGAGAAAGATCACTGCTCACAAAGCATGTATTAAGCAGATACACAATATACCTCCGAGAAACCCACTGCTATTGCCACCTCATATTCCTGAGCTCTGAATTGATACCTAGCGTTCACAGGGGTTTTTGGCAATTGGTGCCCTTGAAGTCTGCTTACAGCCTTCAGAGATCATATTGAGGTCTGTCAGAGAGCAAAGCCCTCTAACTTGATTGCTCTACATCGTATTTATCTTATTCTGATGTGCCTTTACAAACCAGGACCACTTCTTCCTGGGGATTGTGGAAATACAGGAGGCTACTCAGAGATGGGACAACTAACACTGGCCTCTGGTGGCCTGTGCAGAAAGTGGCCAGACTCTGGAAACGGTGATTTCCGAGGTGGGACCATGCATTCCTTTGAGAAGAGCCTGAGATCATGGTGTTATTTAAACACCTGCCACATAAGACTGAAGAGGGTAAGAAACCCTGAGCTGCAGTTTTCCTAGGCCTGACACCAGCCAAGCCACCTTCACTGTTCAGCCTCCCCAAACCTCTCCAGCCTCTCTCCCATGTCTGCTACTCCGGTTTGCTGAAGGAGCAGCTTGTCTCCCAACCCTAGGGTACCAGGAGCACTTTTGCCCAGAGTGCTGAGACACTCCACTCTGAATCAGCCAGTTCTCCTACAAAGCCTTATAGGGTTGAGCTTTTGGGTTAAACCCGCCATTTTTCTCCAGATCTGAAATGCAAAGGCCATCAGCAGTGGGCAGCCATACCAGCACCCCCAAGTGCCCCTGCACCCCACAGCTGAAGCCCTGTTTTGGGTGCCTGCTTTGAGTAACTTGCTTCCCCAAGGGAATAAGGAAGGCACTGCCATCTCCAGCAGCCAGAGCAGCCTCAAAGAACAAAAGCAAATATTCACCCACCTTTAAACATCTTATTTGAGATGGAAGCAGGTTTTGCACCAGGGATTAAATTTACAACAAATTTCCAATCTGGCTTGTTTTTTAATTTGTCTGAGTACTCTGGAGAAAGTGCTGGGAACACTGCCTGCTATCTACCACTCCCAAAAGAAAATTTCTTTGTCCTGTGCATTGCTCTCAACTCCACTTTGGGACTTTCAGATAAGTAGGCTTGCCCCGTGATTCTCATTGGATGTATCTGTTGGAGTTGCAGACCACTAATACCCCCTATTTTATCAGGGGGAACAATAATTCCCCACAAGCTGCCTCATTCTAACAGAGAGGAATAAGTTTGCCAAGGGCCTGTGTAATTCACACTGAGTATTGCAGGAGGTTGGATTTACTGCACACAATAATGGTCAATATCCTTGCTCAGTTTTGCAAAAGCAGTGGAAGAACCATTCTCATAATTTACTCTTCATTTCAATGCCCTAGGCATGCGTTCCTTTAAAACATTCCTGAGTGACACCTTCCTCTTACACTGTTCTGCACCAAGATCAGACGAGAACACGGCCAGCCAGATAGTGGGGGCTGGCTGAGCAGAGTTTCCAACCATCAGCGTGGTTCTCCTGGTACATCTCATGTCACTGTGGTCTAGGCGTGTTCCCCCTATGCCCCACATCTCCCCATGGCCACAGGCATCCCTCAGCGCATGCGAGCGGTGTGCCTGTGCAGCCACCTGGTATCTCACGGGAGACTAGCTGGGAGGGCCAGAACATACTGTGAAGGACAGAACCAGCGCACGGGCTTCGCAGGCACAGCTTGGTTCAGGGGTATTCATCCTTCTGCTAGACTGACAAAAAAACAACAGGCAATCACCCAACATCCTCATTGTTCATTCAGGAGAAAAACAACCTCAGAATGGCTACAAAGGGAAAAATATGTATGGGTACTCATGGTCCAACATGTGCTTTGTCTGGTCAGTGATACTGCCAAGAAAGATGTGGCATTTGGCCAAAAAGCCTCGGCACACCAACAAAACACACTGAAAGCTCAATTATGAGGTGGCAAAAACGGTCACGGGTGTTTGTGATGATGTGACTGAGCGCAGTGATGTATGGTATGAGCACGCAGAGCTGTTCAGGAATGACCGTGTCCATCTGTCAGTGGGTTGGATACATGACTGGATGACAGGCAATACTGGTCAGTGTGACAGACCATGCTTTCAGCACTTCATCAGAATTGCTTTCAGAGTGCTGCCTAACAACTGTCAAGTATCACCGTATCGTAGGAGTTATAAAGACATTTTCAAAAGACAATAATGAAGTAGCTTTGTGAATTACTAGGAAGAGATCCACTCAAGCATGAGGGACCTGGCAGGGAAAAAAAAGCATGGAGAGGAAAATAGAAAAAAAGCAGGCGATAAAAATAAATCCCTTCCGTCTACCAAGGAGATCTCACCCTGAATTGTGAAGGACATATCAAGTAGTTCATGTGAGGGGCCTCTGGCAGCAGAGTAAATGAGTGTACCTGTGTATGGGGCATGCAATGAACACAGAACTATCGGACTATGGGACTTCTTAGGTCACTGAGAGTGCCTATTCGGTGTTCCTGGTGGGAACCACTGGATCCTAATGCTTCCATTATCACTTAATATTAAAGGATGAACACTAAGGGCTGAACTCCCATCAGTCCAAAGAGGCCTCATGTCTGAATGCTACTGAAATACCCTTTACAAAAAGATCCAGAGGCTTCTTTCTCCTGCATTTCAAAGCCTTCCTCAAACAAAATCTGGAGATATTCCCCATCTTCCTCATTCCCCTTTTCTTAAATTTACAAACACTGAGCCCTGATCTTTGCCTGAGCTACACTGTTGATATTTCCATGCCTGGGTAAGTCTTTGCCCAATCTGTGTCTCGCCAATCCTGACTTATCAGCTGGTCCTTGAATCCATACCATAATTTGGGATTGGTCTGGGACACACTGGCCTGTCACCCAAAGCTGGTTACTACCACTGCAGCTGCCCAACTCACTTCACTGGGGTACTGCAGGTCCACACCCAGCGACGGCACTGCCCCTGCCTGCACCATTGCTACTCTCTGCTCCCAGCTCGACGCCAAGCAGACCACTCTCTTGCTTTAACCTGCACATCATCTTTGATATTACAGCAAAATTGGCTGAGTTTTGGTTCAGTGGATGGACAATACACATTGGGTGAGGAAGAAAATCATGCTGTATTGCTCTGGGAATACTCAGAGTCCAACCAAAAAAACAAAACCAAAACCACCATTTTCCTGAGTTTTGTCTGGATAGCCAAACGTAATGGCTGTAGTCACAAAACCCTTCCTCACACCACTCCATAAGGAATTAACTGGTACAGCCAACACTTCATTAGACATCCATTAAATACTTGATATTATTACAGTCAAAAGTTGCCAGAGCCAGTGATCTAGAGTTTAAAAGCATTCTTAGTTCCAGCAACCATCCACTTCTGCAATAGTTTAATTTCTCTAGTCTATCATCAACATATAAACCATTTTCATAACCTTATTTATTTGTTTCTTCTACTTTCGTTTCTTAAGTCTTGCTTTCATTTTGCTTGGCCATATCTTTTTCAGACTTTTTTTTTTTTTAATTAAGTCTACTGAAGGAAAAAGCAGCTATACAGGTGTAGAACGGATGAAACTGCAACTCCATAAATTTTCCATATAAATGTACTTCCATAATGTCCATAATAAAAAAATAGCCTACTCATGTCAAGCTTCACAGTTCAGGTACAGTATGAATTTCACAGTTGTAAATTGATCAAAGTATTAAAGCATTTATATAATCTTGAGTATGTGAGGCTAGCCAAAATCTCAAGTGAAAAAAAGCATTTTCTGATAAATATTATTTTGATAGAAGTCTTACAGCAGTTTCAGTTTGGATTATAGGCTGGAATTTTTTTTTCTTCCAAGCCTTGTCAAGAAATGTCTAAAAGTGTTTTCTGATTGAGGTTTTAATCCTCTTGAAATTCATATACTACTTCTAAAGGTAATGCAGCACCTGAAACTGTTCCACTGCTTCTCAAAGGATAACAGCAGAGTCAGTCAGTCCATGACAACATCCTTCACAAAAGAAGTTGCTATCTACTTGTAGCAAAGAGACTGCAAAGGAAATATACATACTATATACAAATGTATGTATACACAATATGCAAATAAAAGTATCTCATGAAAGGCATGAAAGTCAAGACTAACCCTGAGAAACTAAATGTCCATCCAACAGCTTTGGGAGTTGGGGCTAAAATTGCTCTTAGATCCTGTGCAAATCTCATTGCCCTAAAGTGTCTGTGGTTTTTGCTATTGTTGTTACTTCCAAAAGCTTAGCTTTCAGAGATTTTAAATGAAAAATAACTCTATGTGAGAAAAAAAAACACTGCTATAGACTTGCCACCTGCTGTAGGGACCTGCACCAATAAGTTAATCTGCAGGAACATTCAATTATGAAGCCAGGAATACACTTCTTTGCCAGCCCATCACAATACTTCCAACTATGCAGAAACACTAGGTATTTTGGACATCTAGAAGTATCACCTCAGCCACTGGATGAGTGCCTTCATGAAGAAGGAATCTAGAGTTGTTCAAATTGCATGAAGAATAGTGACCACAATGACAGACAGACATATTGATGTGCAATCCCTTGGCTCTTTCCACCCAGATTTCATTATTTCAGAACTACAATCAAACCAGTCTGACTTAGGATAGGGAGACACAGCCACTAAACGCAAGATCAGTTGCAGAACTGGACCTAAATGGGCAAAATTAAGATGGGAATAGAGGGCACAATACATGACTCCACCTTACAGAAAGGAAAAGAATTGAGAGTACAGACCATTTAAGAGGCTTTGCCCATTGTCAGAATTTGTCTGTGAGCGAGCTGTGAATTAAACCAACATCCAATCCTGTAAACCTCAAGCCACCCGCTTATTAAGCCAGCTATAAGCACATCCTTCTTCTTATGGAGAATGATGGATTTTCTGAACAGAAGCATAACTCAGACGTTTGTATGAATTAGGTAATTTGTGATCAGCAGACTCCCATGAACATGTTCTCCCTAATGAGAATTTAACTGTTCAGAAAAGAAAAATACGTTTTCTAAAGAGGTATTGAATTAGCATTCAGAGCAGATACATCAAAAGAATAGTTTAGGTAGCTAAAGCTGTAAGTCTAAATAACTATTACGGTCTTTTTTTATTAGATCAACAGGTCCCACTTTATTGTGGCTGTGTTACAGAGAAAGATAAATCATCTGACATAACAGAATTCAAGTAACCACAACAGAATATTGTCACTAAACCAGTCTCTCCACATAAAAAATTAGTCTCATCTTTCTCTTTGCCTTTCTTTTATTTTTAGTAAGTGTCTGTGGCATCTCTATCCAGCTGGACAGAGTTCCTAACCTGTAAGCTTATCTGACTCTGTGCACATGAACTGATTGATACATGTTTAGTATCATTTATTTTTTGGACAGTACGCCATAGAACATAAATTAGTTTCTTATTATTTAAGCAAACGCATTATTTAATTAAGAGAGCATTGTTATGATTTTATATCTCATGCATATGTTAGTGACAATTACATTTTTCAGCTTTATCACATAACTCCACAATTAATAGAGGTGTCCTTAATATGGTTTTCATATAAACTACTAAGAAATAATTAACTCTTCAGTGACATTTAAAAGAAACCCAGCAGAATCCAAAGAATCCTAAAAAGGCAGTAACTTGGCCAATGCATCATATAAAGTTTAAATGAATTTACACTGAGTTACATATTATTGTATAATTCTGACTTGATAGCCTCCAGGGATGTCTCAAAATCTCACTGTGCTTCGATGCTCATATACTGATATCATGTGTCAGTGAATGTAATCAGAATGAGTGTATAAACTTAAAATAGCAGAGCTGTTGCATGGTAGACAAACTGCAATTGTTATAGACAGTTTGTACCAATTAAAAAAGTTCAGCCAGTTAACTAAACACCTGAGGCTATCTTTCAGCCCCCAAAGTTGGAGAAAAGGTCTATTTCAGCACCAAAGAGTAATTATATCCAGCCTAGTGACTGGCAGTTGAGTTTACAAAAAGGTTAAGAAAGCTGTATAGGTCAGCATAGCCAAATAACGTTGAGGTAACTGCACTCAGATAGCTTGGAAGAAAACAGTAATTGAGGAACAGAAATGTCAACACTTAATCATAGTCTTTACAGTTTTTACTAAGTGGGAAGAAAACATTTGATGCCAAGCTACCAAATAGCCATTGCAAACTGGTATCAGCTGCACTTGGAAGAGATCTAGATGTTACAGATTCCTAGGAACAGTGTTTTTTTTTCCTGCATGATGACTATAGCATTTACAGAAGGCACTCATACAACAAATCACACAAATTACTAGGTATGGAAAACGTCTACAGCAAAGAGTTACCTCCCTGAATTATGTTAATTTCATCAAGCTTTAACAACAGACAAAAGCATTCCCTGGAACATCTTAAGAAAATCTTGGAGAGCTTAAATAAAACACAGCTTCAGGCCATATAAAGACTATTTATTGCTTAAGAGCAACACGATTGCCTTAGACATTCTCACATCATCATCCTCTTCCTGTTTTATACTGAAGGAAAAGGCCATGCTCCCCCATGTTATCATAAGACTTCAGAAAAAAGAGACTACCCGTTGGGCAGATAAAACCACAATTTGAGCCCCAAGTAGTTATAGCCATCCCATCGTGCAGAAAGCAGTGGCTGGAGAAGAAAGGCAGTCACAGCAGCTTAGCCAACACATATCATCCTAACACTGCTCAACAGGTGAACCACAGCTGTAGGTGAAGGGGGACAAGGGTGGAGTGACTTAAAATTACTGATGATACTTGCAAAACACTGTCTGAAGCATCAGGAAAACAAAAACTTTTTGACTCACTGTGTTTGAGAGATTTCAAAAGAATATTTGCTGTCTATCTGCACCAAGATGGGCACAGAATCACGACAGGTATTGTTTTCTTCTCGCTGAAGATGTGACCATGTATCATGTGATACTTCCAGTCTGAAAAAAAAAAAAAAACACCACCCAAAAAAAACAGGAAAAGAAAATATCACCACATAATTCAGAGAATCCAGGGACCTCTGCAGCATTGCCTTCAATAGTGAGCTCAACTGATTTACTGCTCTTAAAGCAGGCAGGGGAGAAGGCATCCTCAAGCTAGATGAAAAAATTAAGTGAGGAAATTGCCATTACAGGAGTGACTTAATTTTCATTGATCTCATTCCTACAGACATACCAACAGTGAGGAGTTTACTAGATGAGAGTTCCTCCTTCTTCCGCTATCTCTCCTCACATTTTTACTGCAGAAGCAAAACAATGGATTCAAAGAATGGAGGAAATATTTAACATTTCTCTCAAATTCCCAATTACTCTTCCTTTTGGGTAAAAGCTGTCTCATGCTGTTCAGCCCTTATAAAAAATTTGCTGAATACCAGTACCAGGATGGCATCATAATACAGCAATGCCACTAGATCACATTCTTGTGGTAAAATATTACCTTTCTTTCTTTTCTATTTGTTGGCACTTTTAAAGTGTTTTGAGGGTAGCCCAACACATTTTACCTGAATACTTAACTGCAGAGGTAGACAGTAACTGGAGGGGACTTTTTACAAGGGCCTTTAGTGACAGGACAAGGGGTAACGGGTTTAAATTGAAAGTGGGGAGGTTTAGATTGGATATCAGGAAGAAGTTCTTCCCAGAGAGGGTGGTGAGGCACTGGAACAGGTTGCCCAGAGAAGCTGTGGCTGCCCCATCCCTGGAAGTGTTCAAGGCCAGGCTGGATGAGGCTGTGAGCAACCTGGTCTAGTGGAAGGTGTCCCTGCCCATGGCAGGGGGGTTGGAACTGGATGGTCTTTAAGGTCCCTTCCAACCCAAACCATTCTGTGATATTAAGGCTTTATAATCACTAGAACTTATTACCTAAAGGATACTATTTTATTATCAATTTTGCCAAAATGACAGCAGTATTTCTCTAGCTGTATATCCAGAGGCGCAAAACTGGTATTGGGGCAGAAATCAGCAGCTTTAACAGACATAAAGTTCATGTGTCATATCTTGACCAAAAATAGGCTTTACATTTAAAATAAATTAGCTGATATGTCTAATCAAAATAGCACAAAACTGTTGTACGCTTTCCCCAGTGAACTAGTGTGCTATAATAGCAATAAATGCACTCTGTTTTCATCTTGGCTTTTGAACACAGTAGTCAACATGATATGTATGACATGCATATGGAGAAAAAGTCTGAATGGACTAATATATTTTCCACCTTGCATATTTTAAGCCATAGAAGTCCAAATGAAGCCACTAGGAAACATCACCATCGTTGTTATTTTCAAATAGGATCACTTTTCCAGGTAGATCTGTATACCATATTTTGGCCTGTGCATAACAACATCTGAATGAAAGATTCAGCTCTCCTAATCCGAAACACAGCCTCCAAATATAGCAGAAACTCACCATACACAAGCAAAAGAAATCTGTTTGCTGTTTGGTTCTACATCCATTGCTGCTGACACATAACATCATCACAAAGGTTTTCTAAAATTCCCCTCTCCTGGGAGGAAATATGAAAGTCAGGCAATTTGTTTACTTATTTATTACATTTCTTGCTTCCCCTGTTTAAAAGAAATCTTCAAATTCTAAACTCAGGTACACACTCAATACTGAAACACTGAAGGTAAATAAAAGGAGATAAGAGATTCTACCTATTTTTTACTGCCATTTTTGAACAGTCACTGGTTTAGTGGAGGGACATGGCTGGACCATTGTCTGAAAGCTTGACCCGATGAACTAGTGGTCCAGTAGGCACCATTGTAACAATGGTCAAAATAATGGTGAAAGCTTTAGCATCTTCATCATCCACTGTCTTGCCACGACCTGCTCACAGAAGATGTAATTCCACTCCTACCAGTGAAACTGGATTGCTGGGAAACTTCAGAAAGTAATGAGAGGGTATATCCAATGTGGAAAAATACATGCCTCCCATAAATAATACCTATGAGTCCACTGAGTTTTATAAAACTGGGGAAAGACATGCCTAAAGAATGTAGGTTGTTTACAAAACGAAGCAGTATATTGCCAGAGCACAAAAATACTTCTGAGGCTCCAATTACTACCACAGTTTACATGGTCATAGGTCAGCTGAACGGAGCCCTTCACCACAAATGCAAATATAAATACAGATTAGAAACTGAAAAGAATTTAAATACATGACCAATGTGGTGGTTCCCTATTCATATAGGAAAACACAATTCTTTTCTAATATATCCAGATGATACAAAGATTAGTTTTAAAAGTTCATCCCTCTTCGCCACAGCACATCAAGCTGACAATAGTAACTTCTTCATGCTATTTTTAACATAAGCGTGCAAGAAACTGTAATGTTAGACCACTTCTCACTGTCACACCAGACATTTATTTCCAGCTCCAGCTGGTTAGATTTACACCTAAAAACATTACAGCATCATATCAGGACCAGGACCTAAGTAAACACCTAGTATAGCTAAAAGTCAACTGTTAAAAAAAATAAATATCTCCTTTCTGCCATGCCTTCACCTTATTGATTAGCATTCTTGTGCACATCCTTCACTTAACTTCAAACCTCAGCCTGCAAAAACAGACAGTAACTGTACTGCCTCAAGAAGCATCAATGAAGTCAACCTGCCATGCCTTCACCTTATTGATTAGCATTCTCGTGCACATCCTTCACTTAACTTCAGACCTCACCCTGCAAAAACAGACATCAGTAACTGTACTGCCTCAAGAAGCATCAATGAAGTCAACGAGACGACCAATATCAGGCAGAGAAAAGGTATGATTTAAGCCTCTCATTGCAATACTGGGGATACTTATTTTCATGCCTTTTGAAGCCTACAATTGCAGTGTTACATGCTGAATTTCATGAAAAGGCCTCAAGTCATACATACTAATAGAGAATTAATCCAGAGGGACTTCTGTACTAACTAGCAGGTCCAAGTCAGCCAACCACAGAACAAGAGTGAATCTTGAAACAGAGCTCCCCTCTCATTAACTCCTCATCTTTGCAAACACCTGATGGGAAGCAGAGGCATTCCTTTCAGTGCGCCCTTACACCAAGAATTCAAACAGTATGAAACTGTGTTTGGGGAAAATAAGTCTTGCAAATATGTACACTTCAAAAGAAAAAAAAAATTGTCATGGATTTCATAGCACATTATCTCCATGTATCAAGCTATTTCCGAGGTAGGTGTTACAAATCATGAGGCTGATAACAATTGCAGAAAAAAAAAAAAAGTATAAAAGGAATGGACCTGTCAGATCCAGAGGAAAAACAGATTTTTTGGGGGTATCTTGGGGGCTGAAGGAGTTGGTTATCCATTTTTAATTTCAGTAGGATGGTTAAATAACTATGTCAGTTTTTCCTTGTGTTTACTTCAGCTATGAAGGCAATGTTTGAAGTGACTCCAAAAGAAAAGAACAAAAAAACACCAAACATGGGGTTTGTTCTTTAGTATGGAAGTGTGGGGTTGTATTTGCAATTCCATCACTGACACTCCACATGAACTTCAAAAATAGATCACATTTCTCTCCATGACCAAGCATTCTGTATGTGGGAGCTTGTTAAAAATTCCACACATTTTCTTCTAGGTTATTTTAAAAACTACAGTTTTCCCTTATGAATACTTCTGAAGGCAACTTGCTCTCTAGAAAAACAATTAGTGGAAATCCAAGTCTCAAATAAGGGTGGAAAGATGTTCACAGCATTCATTAGTTGAAAATCTCCTCAAGGCTGGTCTGCATTTTCACCTTTCTAATAACAGCAAACAAAGAATGCTTAACCAGTCAGAAGGAAATCACAAGTACTAGATTATCACCTTCTCACACATCACATGATATAATAATGAAACTAATTCTGGGTCACAAACCTAAAGACTCCTGTGAGCATAACCACCAGCTCAAAAATAATTTCATTGGGTAACTGGGACTCCACCAGTGCAGCAGTAGTTTTGTCCAGAAAATACACATATACTTGAAAAATATCTTATTTCAGTTTCCTAAGAACCCTTCATACCAAGGTATATCAAGTCAGCTAAATAGCTACATCTATCTTTACTGTGAAATACATGGGGAAATTACCTCAGTGCTTTAACTCATCTTCAAACACAGAAAGAAAAAAAAAAAAGTAAAAATAATAGGCCAACCATGTAGCAGATTAACTTGAACATTAACTGCAGAGCATTGAGAAGAGAATGAGTAATTATACTTAACTCACTGGTGATGGCTCTGGTCTCTAGTTCCCCATTGCTCTCAATCAAGAGCAATTCTGTTCAAGTTAGCCAAATTGACTGAGGTGAAATTGGTGTGAGATCAATATCCTGTTTGAGAGCTAATGAAACCTGGTAGAGAGTTTTTTTGTGGGGTCTTTTGTTTTTAAGTAAGAAGGTCAGTAGGGGAAAAGGTAGTGGTTTATTGTAGGAATTTAAAACTTGGCTCAAGTTCAGTCCTTCTTTTTCCATAAAACACCAATAGAAAAACTGATGTCTCTTAAAGAAGTCCCACTTTTTTGTGTTGTTTTCGTGGTTCTTGCAGAGAGTTTCTGTTATTGTTTGTGGGGGGCAGGAGGAAAGAAAATGGTTGTGCTGTTATTTTTACCAGAAACTCCATCATTTCAGGACATTTTAGATTGGAAAAAGCATTTGAAGAAAATGTAGTCTAGTCTGAGAATTTAGAAAATTTCTTAAAAAAGCTTTTATGGCTTAGCATTGGAAAAATACCGTATGTTATATTCTAGGCATGCTATCTAGTCTTTGTAATTTTATGTATGTATTTATTTATTGGAACCTTTTAGTGCATTTCTGAGGCTGGACACAGAAAATAGGGTACTTAACAAGTTTACTGCCTTCCCTGAGCTGCACTGCTGGGCCGCTCCTACCCACCCAGTGCTACTGCAGACAAAGCCCTGGTTGGAGGGAGCCGTCTGCGCTGCCGACATCACTCCTTCTTAGACACTGCAGTCCACCTATGAACAACAAGGATCTGGTCCTTGCAACTTGGCAGGGCCAGACTATTTTTGTGGTTCATCTTTCATGTACCCAGGCAGGTCAGGAAGGCCAACCCAGGCCACTGTTTTTAACAAAAAGCTCCAGATTGTGATACCAGCTTAAAGCTTTTACCCTCCCAACACCTGCTCTCCCTTCCCAGGACATTTACAACATGCTTGCAAAGGCTGTACCATGAGCCAGATGACATGTCTGATCCAGCTTTAAAATCAAAACAAGACCTTAAAATAAGGAAACCCTCTCTTTCTTTTCCAACTCACTCAAGCTCTCGCCACATCAGATGAATGTGCTGGTAGTGATGTGGCGGTGAGGCGAGGATGAGGCTGAGTATGCCTGCACACACACACCACAAGTGAAAGCAGCTACTGAACACGTGGACACCCTAACAAGAGCAGTTCTATCAGAAAAGGTCACTGTCCACCTCAAGTTTGATTATTAAAGAATTCCCTCCTTGCCTCCCCACAACTTCTCCAACTGTCTCTTTTAATGTCTTTATAGGAGCGGTGTTTAACAACATCGTACAGCAAGTACACATGTAGCTGTACATCCAAAAGGACTCACACTATCCTTTTAGGGCTACTCAGTAGCTTACAATTGTATACATTCAGTTATAACATGCAATCAGGTTTGGAAAGCTTTGGTGGGAAGTCATTTAGCGTGTCTATCATCCAAAGTACAGTTAAAACCCTTAATTGGCCTCATATCCTGTAGTTTTCCCAGAATGCTGAGACACACATAATTATTTTTCCTTCCTTCCCCAGTTGTATGCTTGTTCTTCACGTGTACATTGACACAACCAAGAGCACAGGATTTCTTTGTTGGTTTTGTAGGTGTGGGGAGCTTGGTTTTGGGAGGGTTTTTTGGTGATTTTTTTGTTTGGTTTGGTGGTTGTTGTTTGTTACTTTTAATTTGGTTTTTTGTTTGTTTGTTTTGGGTTTTGTTTTTGGTTGGGGGTTTTTTTGGTGGGTTTTGGTTTTTTTTTTTTTTTAGTTAATAGGGTGCTACAAGAGATACCTGAAATTTTAAACTCTACATGAGCATACATTTAGTCTGCAAAATCATGACACCTACTAGGAAATTTTTGGGCCAACATTTTCAGGAGACAATGCTTTTGTATGTTAAAGAACCTGAAATTTTGAATATATTAAGTTTTTGTGTATCAACTAAAATTAATTCATTTAAGTACATTCATACTCATCATGGAGACAAGCATAGGAATTTTACCCTTTGCCTACAAGCATTATAAACTCCACTCTTCACCTCATATATACATAAATGTAATTTAGTGTACGTATTTTGGACATACTTTATCAGGCTCATAGAAGAATTAGCAGCTGACTCTACAATCTTGGTTTGTAGGTCCCTCTTTTGTCCCTCCTTCACACCTCTGCCACAAGCCCATGGGGCTTTCTGGATACACTCAGCAAAGGATTTTGCATCACAGTCAGTTCAAGTGACCCCAACAGCATAAGCCAAACAATTTTACCACGGGTAAGGCGGCTGCAGAGGGCAGAGACAACTACCGAGGAAAATGAAAGGGCAGGAAAATAAAGTGTCAGAGCTTGAACAAAATGGGAGAAAGGCCACAAATTGCCCACTAAGTTATCACCCTCAGAGCATCTGGAAGGGCACAGCTAGCCCCTCTGCTGCCACCAGCAAAATAGCAGCCACAGATTGGTTTTTCTGCCCTGTCCCAAAACATCCTCATAAGTTTCTACCAACAAAGGCAACTCCCTGTTATTTCTGCACCTGGACCCAGCTCTGAGCAGTTTTCCTTGTATCTGCACTACTGGAGCAGCCCTTATCAATAAGGTTCATTAGTTACAGATGAACACACTGGGGGCCCCTCTCTCAGATATGAGCTTTCCCTGCACTGCAGGGGAAAGTGAGATGTACTCAACCTTGGAGGACAATAGTTGATAGGGATATTATAAATACTAACATCTATGCTAAGTGTAAGAATAATCAGTACACTTGTATAATTATATACTGGTATAGACAGTAAAAAGCCAATTAAAGGGTTTCAGTTTTGTCTTTTAAAACACACTTGAAGATATAGATGAATTTATACTCCATCTGAAACCATCAAATAACCATACAGAAAACAAACCCTTCCAAAGGTGATCTATGAGGCTTACTACTGGTATTAAACATGTGCTTAGTGTCACTTCATGCCATGCAATCAAATACTCACTTACTGTGTTAAAGCACACCACCACAAAAGACAAAAAATTAATTTCTCAGTCTGGAACTTGCACCTTTCCCCCTTTCCCTCTGGTTTATGTCAGTGCTGAGATATATGTCTGCAAGAGAGTACCCCTGCTCACAGCTCTCCCTGCTACAGCCCTGAGTGCCTGGCAAGTGGTAACACCTGGCTGGGAGCAGCCGCAGAAGAAACATCTGAGCAAATAGACCTGAACAAAGCACCTGACTGTCACCAGCAAAGCATCATCAGTCTCTAGAGATGCTACCAGACAATACAACTACAGGAATTAAGTCAACTGAGTGGTGGCCAGGGCAGGAAGTATCTAAACAGCCCACCTGTCTAGGGGGCATTCTGAATTTCCAAGCGCATTAACATCTGCCAGTACATCCACCCATTCACAGTAGGACACTTGACAATCACTACACACCTTTCTGGAAAGCATCACCTCTTTCCCAGATCGTAAGCCTGATGTTTCATTTTTCAGTTCTGAAAGGAGATATGTCTAAATGTTGATTTGCTCTTGAAAAAAAATTGTCTTCTGTGGGAGGGACCCCAGGCTGGAGCTGGGGCAGAGTGTGAGGATCCTCCCCTGAGGAGGAAGCAGCAACAGAGACAAAAGTGTGATGGGCTGACCACAACTCCCTTTCCTCATCCCTCTGCGCTGTTCAAGGGGAGGAGGGAGAGAAATGAGGAGCCAAGCTGAGCCTGGGAAGAAGGGAGGAGTGGAGGAAAGGTGTGTTAAGATTTGGTTTTATTTCTCATTATCTTACTCTGACTTGATTGGTAACAAATTACATTGATTTTTTTTTTCCATCTCAAGTCGAGTCTGTTTTGCCCATGATGGTGGCTGGTGAGTGGTCCCTCCCAGCCCTTATCTCAACCCACGAGCTTTCTGATATATTCTCTCTCCCCTGCCCAGATTGAGAAGGAGAGTGCATGTCTGTTGAACTACTACTGCATTCTTTTTGGTTATTCACAAGCTGTCATAATATTTTGACCCAAATTATCTCAACATCCACATATGCAAAATTTGGTTTTGAAAAACCAGTTCAAGTTACAGATTACTGTTCTAACACACAGACAAAAAAAGCAGCAGTCTGGAGTTATTGAACTTTTCTGCTTTGTATGACCACATAATTTTTTAAAAATCTTAGTTAGTTTTGTTGGGATCCGGTATGCTTTTTAAGCATGCTTCAAAGTAATTGTTCTCCATTGTATGGCTTGAACTAATGTCACACTTAAGATCAAGTTAGGATTTTAAGGAGAACTTTTGACAGATTTTGGCAATACTAAGTCTCAGAGCACCCAGTTTTCACTAATTACTTCATATCTGTGATATTTTTTTGGTGTTTTTGTGGGGTGGGGTTTTTTTTGTTTGTTTGTTTTTATAGGAAAAGAAGAAGAAATTTTTTTTCCTCCTACAACAGCACTAGGTTTTACTTGTTGTTAATGAGAAACATTATCTTACCAGAGCTGAGTCTTCTCATTTTCATTTATATAGGAGATTGATTAACACTTAGCTAATTGGCACATGCAAATAAGGATTAGCTGAGTTTGTTTTTCTGTACAACTCAACAACTATAATTTAGATACTTATTTAGATGAAAATCTGTTATTATTTTTGAAGGTAATCATCTGCCTGTTGTCAAAAATAAAATGGCAAAATATATTACTAATTGTACCTTAGGTATGTTTCAGAAAATAGTTAATTAACTTCACTAAAAAAAGTAAGCATAAAATAGGCAAAGCTTCACTTCACAGAATTGGGGTCAGGTCTCCAAATAAGAGACTAGAGAAGACACATTTTTTCTGGTGAAGTGAGGTCAAATAATCAGAGGATGACCAGAGATGCAATTGCATCTGAAGTCATGAAGATTTCCAGCAGAAAACACCTGCACTACACATAGAAGTAGGTAAGATGACAGACTGTCTTTTGAATCCCCACACTAGATGAAAGAAATGCAACATCCAGTGGTGATTTATAACAAGTAGCGTCTCACGATAGTTTTGATCTCCCTTCCACCCACCTTTCCCCTTCATTCCTGGAAGGCAGATTTCAGGGAGCAGCTTAAGAATTACTGTGTGGCAGCACAGGGCACGGTGGTTGTTTTTAAGGCATTTTGGGGTTTTGAAGGTCTGTTTGGTTTGAGGGAGAACAGGTGGTCAGGTGCGGGTGTTCAGCAAGCCAGCACTGCAAGAGCAGAGACCTCACAGCAGCAACTGTGTGTGGCTCAGCTCATTTTATGACTCAACAAACAATACAGCCTGATATGGAAATTGTTCCAAAAATCTCTCTTTGCTCTCTTCCTGTACTGTGACTGGCAGAAGGGAAGCTGGAGCAGCTCATATGGATGTAAACAATTATTTTTAATACTTCCTATCTCATACACTCAAAAGGTAGCTAAAGTATGTGCTTGCTACTGAAAAGATTTAAGCTTCTTTTTGCAGCTTCTATCCTAAATCTATCATAGGTATTGAAGTATTTTAGTAGAGCTTTTCACTAGGTGATCATGAAGCACCCAGAAATAGACTAAAGCCAACTCCACCCAAGGAATTACAAGACAACATTTAGAAATCAGAACAAGCACAGTAAACGTACAATGACCAGTAGAGCAGCAGATGTAAGTCTAACATGCAGGCTAGATAACATTATTTGAATTTTGTGATGTGTCGTCACTATCTTTCCACTGTTTATCACAGGGCAGTTCCTGCAGCAAGTTCAGCATGCTACTTCCCCAAAACCTAGTAAGTTGGTTGAGTCAGTTGAGTTTATTCACCAGACAGCAAGTGGTGACCCATAATGAAACCATCATGGGACTTGAGTTGGTTTATTTACTTCACACTTAATTCAACCCTCAATTCCTTCTTCAAATCCTACTAAGCAGCACTAGAATATCCTCTAAAATTAATCTCCCCTAATTATCATTTTGGCTAGCAGGATTCAAGCTCCACAACACTGCCACATGCATGCTGGTCCTCACAAACACAGCAACTATAAGTTGCATTCCCCATGTATCAGCGCAAAACACACGCTGCCCATCATCTAACATGCCACACAAAGCAGAAACACCTCACTTTTTCTGAAGGCAGGGTTAATTTCTCACCCTCTCTGCTTTGAGATGGAAACTCCTAAGGAAACCAAGACAGAGAAAGCACTATCTGGACATTCTCTGGGTATTTGCCCACCTTCTCTGGTTTGTATCTTGTGTTTATCTGGATACCTTGGTTATTTTTCTCTTTAATATGCAGCTTTTTAGTCCAAGGGAAGGAACTGGATTATTGTTTCCTATTTCATTTGAAACAGGCCATCCAGAGCTACATGGTAAGTCTCACTCCTTACTTTCCTCTTAAGGCCTAGAAGGGATGTCATCAGGTTGGCTCCCTGTCTGGGTTCACCCTGACTACCAGGAAT
>NW_010266141.1:135658-172878 GCF_000690775.1 Eurypyga helias
ACTCCTCAGTCTGAGGTGTAACAAGGAAGAACTACCCTGCCCGTAGCCATACACACTTTATCCATCCCTTTCTCTGTAGAATACATTAGCCAATGCAGAGTTCCTGTTGCATGTGCCTTGCTTTTGATGCTCAAGATATTGGTATGTCAATAGGGTAGTCAAGGTATGTTTTTAACATCCTGCTAAAATCAGGATAAACAAGACAAAAGTAAGATAACCAGCTTGAAGTTATTATTAGGTCTGAGCACATCATTCACATCTTGAAATCTAACTTGGAAACAGTGCAAGAACATCTTATTGTTCTTCCATAAACACCATCTGTGTTCCCTCCAGTGTTGTATTTTTTGCCCAGAGTTTAGTATGATCATTCCCTACAAAGTTATTCCAGCAGAAAAAGGGGGCTATAATCATGTCTCCAAACAATAAAATATTGATTTTTTGGTACATGCTCTAGACCACCAAATACTGGTAGCAGTCAAAATGGCTACATTAAATGCTAGGTCAGTTCTCAGACAAAGCACAGCAGAGCAACACCTCATTTCCACTATTTTAAAATCCTTCCCTGTCAAGCTCAGAGTAAATTACACTTAAAACCCCCATGGCACCCCTCTACTGATGAAATGTTCACAGGACCTATGCAGTGTTCCCAGATCCATCCTTAGATGCTGCTAAGTGGCTCAACTTGAAAGCCAGTTCCCTTGGATAAAGGACATGACCTCTTGTAAACCTCTGAAAAGCAATGCTGGCAGACTGAAGGATAGAGCAGAATCAAGTGTGCAAGTTGTAAGGACCAGTTACCTTGGCTTGTATCCTTTGGGGTATCAAAAAGAAGCCTATACAGCTACACACATGGTGTCCTACTGTATAAAATGGAGTTCATCACATGCTAGATAAGAATAGGGGAAGAGGAAACATGCAGATGAGTGATCTCAGTCCAGAGAATTTCCCACCCAACCTCTACACAGAATCAACAACTGCCTAAGTTAAATTTAAAATTTCTGAGTTACAAGTATATAGGACAGACCACAATCAAGTGATCTCCATGCCGAATAACTTGAAAAAGTTGCCACATATGCAGAAAAAGGTATATGCATCCTCCATTAAAGTCTAAAATAATTTAAAAGCTCTAACCAAAATGTCAGCATGTGTCAAGACATATTAACTTATATAATACTGCGGCATTTTACGTGCCAGAATGTTAATATGCCAAGTTTCTATAATATTACTTCACACTTTTCTAAGTGTTCTTACATGACTACAATAACTCAGCATGATTAAGATAGCAGTAAATTTTTTCCTGTTTAATTTTCACTTTCCACTTTATTCTACAAATGCTGTGAACATGGATATACTTGGTTACAATACCAAAACTATAATTACTTACATTAAGAATGGTTGTTTTCATATATCTAGATTAAGCTAGTCTTTAAGGAGTTGAACACTTCAGCACCCATTTAATCAAATATCTCATAATTCTACACCACTAAACTTCATTATGTATAGTCTTATATAAACCTATGCACCCCTATATGCCTTGAAAAATAAACATAGAATCAACCATCTTTTTGAGGATCCAACTCCACAAGGTCCTCAATTTCAAACACACCTATTAGCACATCTGAGAGTTTTCAGAGGAGCCAACCCCAAGACCATGTAACATTTTTGATGATTACTACAAGAATATTATGATAAATGAGTGTCCTTTCCTCCAGCATAAACACAAGACTGAGCCATCTGGACCTTAAAACCCAGCAAATAGTGGACGGAATTATATTAAGATTTAGGAAAGGTGTTCCATAATACGGAGTATTTGTTTGTAAACTAGCTTTGATCTAGGCTAATGGAATATAACAAGGATACTTGTTTGTTTTTCAAAAACCACAGAGGGGTGTCTGCAATTCTGTAACCTATACCAGACAGTAATTATGTCATCCAGAATTATCCTACCCATTTTGCAAACACCCACTGCATTTTTAATTGCACTTCATATGTGCCTTGAAATGCCTCATTTGATATCTTCCTCTGTCTTGGAGAAAAGAGAACTGTGAACTGGCAGAGTAGCAATGAAGACTAAAAGCAAGCTCTACCCTGGAAGGCAGAACTGAAAAACCATAAATATCTGTGGTACAGACACCCAACTCCTGGTGTTTACCAGGATGATCACTTGATAAGTCATGCTCTTTAAACCTGGTCATAATTTATGTCTGCTTTTCTGGGAACCTGAATCCTGTGGCTGCATTTTAGGTCTCATTAACTGCTATAAATTAAATGAATAAATGGATAGTTAAATAACTTGCTAGAAAACCATTGGGGCCACTAACCAGATATAAGGGTTTCTAACCTTTCCTAAGCCACTGGGAATACAATATTAAGTAATGGTTTTATTATTTCTTCTTTGTTAAAACAATGGTATTCTAAATGCTGACAGCAAGCCAAAAAACCACAGCCAGAGCCAGCTGCATTCAATCCACATTTAAAAAAAATATACAGACTTAAATTCAATTGATTTTTCAAATACCTTCAACCTCCCTTCCAAAGTGTATTGAATAATTAGATATTGCGTATTTGTTTTTTAATAGGGAATACAGTATATGGGAATTGATAGCCTGATACAGAAATAAATATATCATTAGCTGAATTTTGCTTTCAAGCTACCAACAAAGAAGAAAAGGCCGGATATTACTGAGGTAGAAATTCCTGTCGGCAGCATTTTAGTTACTGGCAGAAGCGAGGACAAGAAGTCTGGACTAGCAGTTTCAGAAGCGGCTGCAGGTACGTCTGTGCAGGCTGTTTCCAAGCTTACAGATGCATTCTGCCTCTGCCACAGGGAGCTGGAAGGACATGAGCTGCCTCCACCTGGAAAGCCAGTAACTGCACTGGTGGACCATGCTCTCCATGGCAGAGTGCTATGCTCGTGAGACTACACATAATCACACACTGTGAGCCAGTGACATAACAGGTAGAATCTTAGAAAGTTTTGGGTTGGAAGGGACCTTAACCCCCATCTAGTTCCAACCCCCCTGCCATGGGCAGGGACACCTTCCACTAGACCAGGTTGCTCAAAGCCACATCCAGCCTGGCCTTGAACACTTCCAGGGATGGGGCATCCACAGCTTCTCTGGGCAACCTGTTCCAGTGCCTCACCACCCTCTCCATGAAGAACTTCTTCCTGATATCCAATCAAAATCTCCCCACTTTCAATCAAACCTGTTACCCCTTCTCCAGTCACTACAGGCCCTTGTAAAAAGTCCCCCTTCAGCTTTCTTTCAGGCCCCTTCAGGTACTGGAAGGTGCTATAAGGTCTCCCCGGAGCCTTCTCTTCTCCAGGCTGAACAAACCCAACTCTCTCAGCCTGTCCCCATAGCAGAGGTGCTCCAGCCTTCTGAAGCAGGTAAGTAGACCACACCAAATTAAAAGAATTCCTTAAAAACCTGAGAATGTTTTACAACCATCCTTTTCAAAGTTTCTCTGGCTAAAGATATCTGTGCCAAATTCCAATTCAGAAGACTCTTCCGAAGCTGAGATATCATATCCTAAATTATGAGTGAGGAACAATGAAAGGAAAAAAGCCCACCCCACCCTAATAACTATGCCAAATCTAAATTTGAACTTAAACAAAAAAGCCCAAAACAACCCACCCAGACAAAAACGCAGCATCACATGGTCACACAAAGATTTAATGTTGCCCCATACCAAGACACCATAGAAGACCAGAGAAGAGGCTGAAGATCTGACATCTCCCAAGATGCTGGAACACAGATTTCTGCCTGTGAGACTTGCACTTGAGTCCTGAACTTGAAAGCCAGGCTGAATTCTCTTCAGAGGAAATCCTGTGCTTAAAATATATTTTATCAGCCCTCTGTACCTTTTAATGTTAATGTACAAGAAAAACTAAATTTTGTACTACTAGCACTGCTGTAAGGAAAGCTCATAAGGGAATCTATCCATACACAGAAGTGTCTGTACTTAGAAGTCCTAGAGATGCAAACCCAGAATTAGACCTCAGTTACTTCATTGAGACATATTTTAATGCAGAATCACAGGTCAAGTCTACCACTATTGGTGTACCACTATCAGAAATGCAGGGCAAGTCCATTGAGTCCAAGGAAGTTGTACAAACTTGACATGAATTTGGCCTGTAACCTACTAAAAACAGCTGCCCAGATGTAATTTTGTTTTGTCATTTAAAGGTCTCTTTAGTAAAAGTGCCTTATGGCCTTCTGTCACAAAGAAATAAGAATCCCAGTCACTTGCTAGAGCACGATTACAAGAAAGTGGAGGTGTGAACATAAAACAAACTTCTCTAAGAAAAAAAAAAAAAGGACAGGTTTTATATTAGCGATTTAGACAACAAGTCAAAGCTATTTGCCTTCCTGGAGAGAGCAGTAAGGGGAACAAAGTGTCATTTTGTGAGAATGTACCATATTGGCAAACTACTCTGTGGTTTTTGAATATGAAGGAAGTTGCAAGGATGAATTTGTATCTCAGCATGCCCACACGCTTCGTGGGCAGCTGTGGATTCATGGTGCTGAGGGAGGGGACTGAACTTACAGACCTGTTGCCTCGATGCCTTATCATGTGTCTACCCAGCTCACTAAAGGATGTGCTGCTGGTGTTTCCACTTTTACTCTGAATATCAGCGACACCTTTTTGCATTTTCAGTCTGCTCTCCTCATTGTTATTCTCCAACACACAGAGCGTTTCTTGCCTTGTCAAGGTACGTACATATGTGTGACATGATGTCTACTATGCAGCAACAAGCATATTACCTTAAGAAACCATCTAACATTGATTTTCAGGTTCTGCACTTCAGCTTCCTTACTGCTGTCAAACCCAAACATTAATGAAGTATCAGGTAGACCTACCTGAAAATCCCAGACTCAATTGAAAATATGATTTTTTTTTCTTATTAATTTCCCTTGGTTGTGTTCCTATAATGAAAAGCCTGAAAACCACGGTCTGAAAACCTACTCAAAAGGAAAAACAGAAAGGTTAAGTGTGTCTTTTGCTCCTGGACTCCAAACCCAGCTTCGCTGAACCAGGCTAACATTCTTCTACTTGGTTGCATCAGGTCAAGATTTATTTCATTTGAAAACTTAATTCTGCTTCAATTTTGAGCATCCTTATGCAAATATTCCTCTAGAATGAATGAATAACACCACTACAGCCTAGCAGAACATGTACTTGAGACTATCTTGTGAGACAGCTGCAAAGCCGAGCAAGCGTGGCTTGAGAGAGCTGCTAAAAAGCTGGTTAATAAAGGAGCCATTTGCAGTTCACAAGAGCAGCAGTTTGTTGAACTTGCATACTTGGAGGCTAGGACACATTTTCCTGAGCTAGTATATTTCCATGCAAGACAGATGTGAGTATGTAAATAGTTAATAGATCACGTCCTTTCCAAAAAGGCAGTTCATCTGACAATAATAAACAAAAGCGAGCAAATGCAGCACATGAGAAAATGCCTGAAGATAGTCCAATTTACATTAAAGACAGATGTTCTGACCTTAAACATATGGCCTTCCTAAGGATCACTTTTGGTTTATTCTGTCAAACATACCTGTACACTTTACACAAATTAAAAAAAAAAGCATCCAATTTTGTGGTACCTTTTATTTCTTGTGCATGGAATAGAAGGTGACTGTGACTCAACAGACTTAGATAAAGTTAGATGCTTCAAAGCTGTCAGTTGGAATGTAAAGATGATGACACTACCACAAAGATAAATTTCACATGTTCATTTTAATGAGAAATTTTATTCTACTTATTTGTATTACCCTCTTCTTCCACCCAAATGAGGACTTGGATTTGCAAAAACCCTCAACATCTTTTCCACAGAAAGAAAGGAAACATTTCATTCCAGACATATTTGGGGAGTTGAAGGGCAGGAAATAGGTCACTGGTTTGGGAAGGCATTTACATTTTAGCAAAATAACAGGTTTGGATGAGGTTTGTTTGGTCCAGTCAGTTCTACTAAGTATTGTCATTTCCTATCACCCCTGCCACTACACCGCGCAGAGGGGAAGCAAGCATTTGTGTGTTCCCATGAAACGCTCGCGTGGGAAGCACTGAAACCGGGGGCGTGTCATATGTGGAATGGTACTCCTTTCCCTCCCCTGGCAGGCATCCTCACTCAGGAAAGCCACAGAGCTGAAGCTGGAGAGCGAGCAGGGTGAGCAGCTGCTCTCTGTGGCACAACTCCCAGGCTGGAGCTTCTTCTCCTGCCCCTCCACTAACTTCCCTCGCACACAACCACGTGCCCAGCCTGGCTCCTGGGAAACAGTCTGCTGGAGCCCTGTCATCCATCTTCCCTCCTAGGATGCTGGATTTCCTACAAAACTTCCCCTCACTCTTCCTTTAATTCTCTTTCTGACTGCAACTTCCCTCATCATTCTCCCCCCAACCTCCTTCCCACTCGCAGCACTGTCAGCAGTAGCTGTAAGCAAAAGATGCCTTCACATAGCAGAACTAGTCTGTATTCACAGGCACCACCCTCCCCTCCAAAAAAAAAAAAAAACCAGTTCAGATAACCACCTTCAGGCTACATAGCAGAAAATGTGTCATAACCGCTCTGTACACAGGAACTGAGCTTTGGTCACTACTAGCACAAAGGTCAGAGGCATGTTGTCTGAAGATTTATTTTAAGAGGGAAAAAAATATAAGAAGATAGGGATTTTTTTTAATATTCATAAGTGTGTAGCACAGTTCATGCCCCTGGAAGACAGCCCTAAGGAAACTGATGGTCCCAAAGAGAGCACCAGACAATGGTATGGACACTACTCCTATTTTGCCCCCATCCACCGTAAGGTGACTGCGTAGGAACCCAGCGGCGTTGTGCAAGCTATCCTTCATGCGTTATAATTTGACCTCTGTGTGTGTTACCAGACCAAGTTCCCTACAAAGTTTTTTGTTTCCTGCAGAAAGACAAAGAATGCCATAAAAAGTTTCAACTTCCACTCCTTAAAACTGGTTAGCAGAAATTAATGTTATCTCAGTACTTTTTGTGATTAAGTCTCAAACATCCCTTCAGATAAAAGGAGTTTATCATTTCACACTTTAATAACAGCTGAGAGAGCGAGCCTAAAGCTAAGAAAGTCATCATCATACCGACAAGAAAATGATCCAGAACCATCTTAGACAAATATCTTAATAAGCAAAGTAAAACTTTTCCCCTCTCAGTTTGGAGATAGAGATACTAAATTAGTCAGATCCTCATTAAAGATTTACTTAGGAGGAAGGAGGGGAAGAGAGGGGCTGAGGCAAACAGTTGCAGTAATTTTTCAAAGAAACTTCCAGTGAGCAGATTAGAGCCTAAGAAACATCAGTCCTCTCCCATTTATAACACCGAACTGCTAGTTCTGGGCTCTAGCATGGATTTCACATCAGACAGCAAAGACCACACACAATTTCACAGGCATTGGCAGGAGTTCACACGAGCCCACGCAGTTCTGGTAGGGGACGAGAACTCAGTATCTTGACCTAAACTAAGAGCAAGACTTAAATCTGCTATAAACATGCAGAACAAATTTAGACAGGTTAAGTATCTCTTTAAAAGTTCTGAAGATGGGAGAATCCATTAATTAAAATAAAATAGGGGGAAAAAATAATCTGCTTGCAAGTGACAGTTGGCTGAAGCACAGGAACGTCAAAAAACTGTGGTAGCAATACAGCGTTCTCCTTGGCCAGGAGCCTGTCAGTGGAGAGGAAGCAAGAATCTTTCACTTATCCCATTGTCCCTGGTAAACTTGGTTCCCTAAGCAGAACTTTAACAGGCCTGCTGCTCATTCCAGCTGCAGAATCCCTCCTCCAAAAACATCACTTCAACTAATTTGAAATTTTGTTTCATAAACCAACTTTATAGACGGTATAGAAAGTATTCTTAATGTCACTCATGTTAAAGTCTTTTTTTTCTTCTCGTTCCAACCCTCCTTCCCCCCCCCCTTTTTTTTAATCCCTGCTGAAGCCCTATGGCACATTTTGCCTAGGCCAAGGAGGAATCCATATGAAACATATGCAGTTACATAAATTGTGGTCAAAGACTTGCTGACATTGAGATCTATGAGGCTGCACAAGATTCTCCCAAAGGAAGTGGGGGAGAGTCCAGCACGTGAGACCCTGAAAACGTGTACTAACATAAGAATGGCAGACATTAACTCTGTAGCAACTGAAGGACTATCATTCCTAATAACTACCCCCAGAATTTGAATTTTGTCATGGTTACCCTCAGTAGAAAGGCCAATTAAACACTGTAAAATCCTACAAAAGACCATATAAATCTATTTGCATGGTTTCCTCAATCTTTAATAGGTTTTTGCAGCACAGGAACCAGATGTACTTTTATTGAACTGGGACCTTAAATATGGTGTAATCCATATGGCCAAAATAACTAGGTAATAATAGTGAATTTACTAGGGGACCGTAATAATTATAGGATATTTCTCTTTATGAGATATAAGCAAAATTTCACCACAAATGTAATTTACAAACTATTATGTTCGTATATGAAATAAGCTACATAGCAAGTGGCAGTGGGACTGCACTGACTGAAAAAGAAAACTACTATTCAGAAAGAAGAGACATGAGTATTACCATAGCTGGATTCTGTTTATCTCCCAACTGAATAGCAAGGAAGAGAACCCCTTCAAGTGCAGATCCCCTTCCTAACCAGAGGAAGAGAAAGAAATCCTTACCTCCCAGCATCATCTCTCCCTGGGGCTGGACCTTCAGGAACCACTGTGTTATGCTGGAGATCTGCAGCCCAAATGCTTCCTGGTTTCAGCGGAAGGACCAGAAACTCCTGACCACATCCAGTAAAGCCACACGTGGAGCTGCAGTCCTGGGCTGTTAATAGAGTCCTGAAAAATTACCCTCACGCTCACTTCATCAGTGCAGAGCGGAGCCTCTCAGGCAGCCAAGGCTCAGTTTTTCATTCCTTCACCTATTTAATGAAAAGTATTCCCAGCCACATTTGCCCTTCTCCTTTCCCTAACTCTTTTCCTTACAGCTGCCCCAAACAGATGCTTCCAGAAAAAGGGAAAAAAGTCCCAACCCAGACTGCCAGCCACCGCTCTTATAGGTTGTTTTTACTCAGTGTGCAAAGGACTGTTGGGGTAAATAACACCCACAATTTTCCTACTTGCTCCAGTTAATGTGACTTTTAAACAAAAACATTCTAATACCAAGTTTGTCATCCAAAAGTAACAGGACAATAAAAGTCTAACTAACTGCATCATTCTTCTCTTTTGATACAGACTAGAGCATAATACAAGGGCTGTTTTTAATACTAGACTAAGAGTAGCAAATGCTGGGACATACACAGAGTTTCAGCATTTCAAAATTTTACCTCTTTCATCATGGGATATCCATATAGTTAGCATGGATTTGTCACATGCTTCCTGGGATCTGATCCAATTCAAAGGTTTTCAGTTTACTTTTACAGTTTTCACTAAATGTTTCTAGGGTTGGGGTCTTGTTGGTTTGGGCTTTCGTTTATTTTTTTTTTTACTTTTCATGGAATTCAGCAGCAGGGTACATGTGTTTATAATATCAGATTTGCCTCTTCAAATTGCATTCAGCAGAAGTAAATCTGAAAGTTGTTTGACAACTGTCAATGAAATCAGATTGAAATAATAAAACCAACAACTTTCTCATCTGTATTCGAAACAGGAACTTACAGTCTCTCAGCTGTTTTCTCCAACAGTTTCCCATCTTTCATCATGTTCTCTTTGCTTGCATCAGGTTTTCCTCTCTACAAATAGACACGCTTTTTAAAAAGATTTTTACATTTTGACAGAATACTTTCAAATTACCTTTTCTTCCCCCACACTTACGGTTGTACAACCTATTATCTCTAGGTGCCCTTGGGGTAGAAATGCAAGCGATGCATTTGGAAGAGGCAGGGAGGAGGGCGCACAGCTCACGTCAGCTGACCTGAACAACAGATGAAAGCTCAGGTAGCCAAATTAGTAAAGTAGCCACAGTAAGGAATATAGAAAGACCCCATCCCTAACACTGTCTACTTTACCCCTAACTTCCTGTGAGATCTTTTATTTATGCAAAAATTTTAATTCAATTTCTTTTTTCTGGTGCTTTGAAGCTTACTGTTCACACACAATGTTTTCCCCTTTACAGAGACCAGCATTCACTGGTAACAAAGATTTTAAGTTGAAGAGGGGAGAGGGGGGGAAGAAAGGTTTCTTCCTATGTCACCTCAGTTTCATTAAATTAAATGGTTCAGTGAAGGATTTTAAGAGTCCTTTGCAATATCTAACAACTTCTTAGATGGTCAGCTGCTAACATGTCTCCCAGTAAAGAAGCACCATTCTCTTCTGAAAACCTAATCTAAAGTATACATAGTTCTCAAATTATGCGAACCCAACTACTCCACGTGACCACAGAATGGAGGAGAGGGGCACAGTAACCAGTACGCGGCACCCCACAACGGCACCTTGGTCCTGTTGCGGCAGAGACGGCCTGCGGCCCATTACGTAAAACTGAGTGACCACGCAGACTTGGCATTGCAGAGACTGCCAGCACACACCATCATAATTTTTAAGATACGGGTACACAACCACCACATACAAGCTGTGTTGGCTTCCAACCAGTCCATCAGCCACTTCGTCACCTCAACAACTTGTCTGGCTTCAGCATAAGAAAGTGCTTGCAGGTGAAAGGCTCTGTATTCCATCACCCATCACACACCACCTGCTCCTGCCAACATCCATATATTAATTACATAGCATTCGTAAACAAGAGCTCACTTCTTTGTCACCATTCAAAATCAATTCTGCGAAGAGCAACCAGACCTTATAAAAAACAGCTAATAATTAATTACATTGCAATGGTCTTCCAGCTAACTCCAATACATCATAGGCTGCTGGATGCTTTTAATCAAAGTACTTCATTATCATACAGCAATGTATCACTTTTTTTTTTTTAATGAAGAATGACATTTTTATAGCAGTAACCTTAAACTTCCCAGCCACACATCTTGCTAGTTAAGAAATACCACGCACTACCACAGATATGACAGGAAACTGTACTTCCCTTTAGTAAGTGGCATCCACACATTTTGGGCATGGCGGGAGAAGTAAGTAAAGGTCTCATATCATTTCAACAGGACAGCTATGTATGCAAGCAGCTTTAAGACTATTCTTCTCCCCTCCCATCTAGCCAGATTAGTTACCCTCTCTGTCAGCATGGAGTGGTTCTACTGAACTCCCTGATGCAATGCTACAACCCATATGGTATTCTCTATTAAGCAATCTTGTTCACCACTGAAAAACCAATATTGCAATTGAATTGATGTGTACACTTGCAAGGGACAGTTTTTCAGCATTTCTGAATAGCCACAGTATAGATTGCTACTCTGACCAGCAGACACCGAGACGTTCTAGACAAATGGCCACAGTTTTCACGTTCCTCCCAAGCACTTTCCTGAGGGGGCAGAGCACAACACAGACACAGCTTGGAAACTGTTGTTATGAGACAACCACCAATCATGAGGTAAGAATGATGCCTGCTCACCTACAACATCTAGTTTTGCATGTTCTTCTGCCAAAAGTTTTTCTCACCCATGTTCAATACATAGTGCCGACTACTCTCCAAAATGCATAAAAAATGCTGTCTTGAATAAAGAAAGTCCCTTCTAAATCATTCCCAGCAGTGGACTTATGTCTCTCCCTGCCTTCTCAAGGTTCACCCTCTCCACAAATGTTTGTTCTCAAAGAGTTGGCCTACAACTAAATAATGTAGCTAATTTCCGTAAGACTCTTGATCACATGAGCTTTTCTTACATTGGTTTCTGCCCTGCTGTTAATCTGTGGATAGCTGGCAATTTTTTATGGGAATTATATATATTCTAGAACCTTCCTGTGTTTTGAGACATAGCAATAATCTGCTAACATTCTAGTGGAAAATTAATCACACAAGACCAAATATATCTAGTCTCTCTGTTTGAAAGGCCAGGGTACATGGCACACAAAATACATATTCCAAGAGCACATGGCCAGTTTTATGTTCATCACCCACTCCCAAATCTGTTAGGGTTTCTGATGAGAAAACTTCTCACAAGAAAAAGTATGCTGAATACAGCTTTAAAGATTCTGAACAGCATGGAAAGTAAAACAGGTTTCAGGCAAGACAGATGGGATTTATCAAAATAAAGCCAGTGATATAGAAATCATTCAAGTTGTGCTATATAGAACCACAGAGTGGTTTGAGTTGGAAGGGACCCTAAAGAGCATCCAGTTCCAACCCCCCTGCCATGGACAGGGACACCTTCCACTAGACCAGGTTGCTCAAAGCCTCATCCAGCCTGGCCTTGAACACTTCCAGGGATGGGGCATCCACAGCTTCTCTGGGCAACCTGTTCTGGTGCTTCACCACCCTCTCCATGAAGAATTTTTTTCCTGATATCTAATCTTAATGTCCCCGCTTTCAACATAAACCCATTATCCTTTGTCCTATCCTACCCCTGTCTGACCCTTATATGACCTTTCCCTTTTCTTTCTTGGGGAGGCAGAAGGCATATACTGTTTTACCTACACAGAACAAGGCATGGATTAAAAATTATATCGTGAAGGCTAGCTTTTACCCAGGCTATATACAGCTCCAGCCTTTTTCTAGAGCACGCGGGCTCTGTAGCATGCTCGATAAGTGCTACTGCAACAAGGGTTGCTCAGAGCCCCCTGTGGAGCATGGAGGCAGTCGGCAGTGCAGAGCTGCTGCAGCTACTTCCTAGGTGAGAGCCATCATAAAAGCTCCAGAGAAAACATTACAGTTTGTCTTGTGAAGCTTTCTATAGAGCCATAAAAAAATAAACCTTTGACCCAACTCACTGCAATGGCTTTAGGGCTCAGCAAACATATTACCTGGCAACAGGTCTGTGTGACTCTAACGGTGATTTTAAGTCCAGTACTACTTTGCTTCACCATAACCCCTAAAGATCTCATGTTTCTTGCTTTCTTAAAGAGCATTCTGGACATATCTGGAGAAAGCATACCAAACTAAATCACACAAACCAGGAGGTATGGTTAGTAAATGGCTGAAAAGGAGCACAAACCAGCTCAGGATTTTCTGCTTGCTTTTTAGCTCCCTATGAGGCAGAAGTAGAACAGGGAAAATTTGATTCTCTTCTCACAAAAGTGGAAATACCAAAAAAACCCACCTTCATCCTAAATCCCTGAAGTCTCATCCATCTTGCTTTTTAAAGATTATCCCAGACATGCATGGAGAAAGAACGCCATATCAGTATCACCAGAAATTTGAAATACCATCTCTTTGTCAGATCCCATAGTTTCTTATGTTAGACATAGATGCTAGAACAAATCAAGGAGAAACCCCTCCCCCAAATATTTGCATAGAGAAAATTATGGCTTCCTTCAATGAGCAGAGTTTCACAAGCAAAAACAAATGATTCTCAGCTCCAGAGTACTTTAAACAGTATTCTCTTTTCTCCTCTCACATAAGATATCATTGGCCTGTTGTGTCCCAGCAGTGCAAGTTTCTGCAGCACCATACACCCTCACTGGCACTCAGCCTCGATGCTTTGCTGCCTGTGGTATGAGAACGGTCATTCTCAGTGTTCAGGAGCAATCAAGATGTAACATAAATAGGAGAAGTATTTTAAGGAAGATTTCTGGTCTGCTCTGTGTAATGCGAAACATATTGAAAATTGTCCCTGTGCTGGTTTTGGCTGAGAGAGAGTTCATTTTCTTCATAGTAGCTGGTATGGGGCTGTGTTTTGGATTTGTGCTGGAAACAGTGTTGGTAACATGGAGATGTTTTAGCCATTGCTGAGCAGTGCTTGCACAGAGTCAAGGCCTTTTCTGTTTCTTACACCACCCCACTACTGAGTAGTCTGGGGATGCATAAGAAGGTGGGAGGGGACACAGCCAGGACAGCTGACCCTAACTGGCCAAAGGAATATTCCACAGCATATAACATCATGCTCAGAATATAAAGCTGGGGGAAGAAGTTTGGAGTGATGCAATTTGTCTTCCCAAGTAACTGTTATGTGTGATGGAGCCCTGCTTTCCTGGAGATGGATGTACACCTGCCTGCCATGGGAAGTGGTAAATGAATTCCTTGTTTTGCTTTGCTTGTGTGTGCAGCTTTTTCTTTACCTATTTAGCTGTCCTTATGTCAACCCGTGAATTTTCTCGCTTCTGATTCTCTCCCCCATCCCACCAGAGGGGAGTCGGCGAGCAGCTGTGTGGTGCTTAGGTGCTGTCTGGGGTTGAACCATGACAGTGCCTTTAGCACACGTTATTTTTACGTACATGATAATAGAAAGACTAAATAAAATATGCTTTTACCTTTCATCCTAACAAAAAAAAAATTGATACAAGCCCATTTGAAAACCCTTAAAAGAGGTATTTTCAAGTAGTTCAGTCATATTTCTAGTCTTACTAGTAATCTTTTGGGTTCCTATAGCGTTTGGTACTCGGATCTTCATTTCCAGAATTCAAAAAAAAAAAAAAAAAATCAGCTTCCTACAGCTTTAAAGCAAGATGTAAGCAGGTCAGAAACATGTTTTCTAGTAACTTACATTCAAGTGGGAATGAACAGTTAAGCTCCAACTACCCAAGCTGCAGCGTCCAAGCATCTCCTTGAGTATATAAGACATGCAAAGTCTCAGTTCGTTTGAATATACTAATTGCCTATGAGATGCACCATTTCCTGAGCTTAACATGGAGCTGCTTTTATGCAAAGGTCTCATCATGCTTCAGTGAAGCTGGTCAATAAACATCACTGGATTACATTTGTCTAAGCACAGTGACTACTGTCAGCATAATACACAAAACTGTGGAAATGAAGACACAGCAGCAAGATGCGGTGCAGTTGGACAAGACGATCATTGTACGTCTTTTCTAACTAAAACTATTTTATTCTAAAACAGCACCCGTGTCCTCCCTCAGCAGATAGCCAGTCTGACCCCTCAAGACAGCCAGGCTGGGCTCCAGGGAGTGCTGTCCATGGCCACAGGAACCTTAGCTCCCAGGAAATCCTGGCAGGAGTTCCCTGCTTACCCCAGCTAGAAAACCAGGGACATAACCTTTCCTTAGACACACACACTGCTCATTTAAACATTAAATTGTCTCATGAATAGTCATTTCTCACCATGGTGACTCCAGTCAACAGTGCCAAGCTTACAAGGGAGGTGAGGTGGTTCCCTTCTTCTTTCTGCAGAAACCAGAAATACACCCTTGACCTCACGTCAGCTCATAGACAGGCTGTTCCCCCTCCATGAGGACACATCGAGGACAGAAATGTCTGCTTTCCCCTACATGAGTGCAATTACATGAGAAAGCAGCTGGCAGAGGATGGCTCCTATGAAGGAGGGTTCCCATGACAAGCTGAACTCCCAAGCTTTTGTTGCTTGGAAGACATGTCCAGGTGTACTTCACATCACTCAGCTCACACGGTTAACACCCTGTCCCCTCATGTGCATGTCATGTCTGCCACAAGAGTCTTCGGACGTAGGATTTAACGCCTTGCCGTTCTTACCTCACCAGCAGCCCTAAAAAAAATGGGTGTTTGCCAGCACCTAGCAACCCCTGAATCGTCATGAGCACCTTGGGTTGTTATTCATTACAAATATTTAGGAGTTCAAGGATGCTTGAACCGTGTCCTAGGGCACGCTCACACCTCTGAAATGGGCAGCTCGGGCAATTGCAGGAGCACACACCACAGCCCAAGTTTGTTTGCTGACAGGCTCTCTCCAACATTTCAACCCCAGGCAGAGTTGTGTCTATGGGGTATAACTCGGCTCCAGAAAATTCTCTTTCCTTCAAATCTGATATCTGCCAGTTGAGAGATGTCATTATTCAAAACAACATGCTTAAAGAGGTAGAATGGGGGAGGGGAATAATTCTGAATCAGGAGTATGAAATTATTGCCACAAATGAAAGGTCATTTCACCAATTATCTCCTGCACATATTTTGCATTCAATTCTACATTATTCATAGTTTCACCAGGCTTTCTTCTGATTGCTGTATGGAGACCTGAATATTTACAAAGAGCATAAGGTTAAATTACAAGTCATTGAAAAATTATGATGATGGATTTCAGTTTAATAAGCAGTGACATGGGGGAGGGGGGGTGGGAATAGGAATGTGTATATATATGTATATATATATAAAAAATAAATATATCGTGCTTAATTGATTGAAAAAGCCTGCTTTCCTATTCAAAGTGTTTTCCCTCCTATGCAAGAAAAGCAGCATTATGGAGGGTTTCAGGTCGGAACAAGCACTATCTTCTACAGTGATTAGGTCTTCCACATTAAGGCAGTTTAAGAGAGTTTAATTTCCTTTCTGACATAATGTTCTGACTGATAGACTTTTTCTAATTACATCATGCTAATATTAAACTACCTCCATTTGCGAATTTTAATACTGGACAGGAGTCTCTAAAGCCATCCTTATAACAAGCTTCTCCCCCGACTCAACTTCTTTCAAACCAGCCCACTGATGGGCAGCAGAGGAGCTGAGAGGGTACCAGTCACCCACTCACCTATGGCGGATGGTGGTTAGAGGGAGGCCAGGCGTGAAGCCCATGGGTTCCTAGTGACAGAGACAGATGCCTCTCGGAAACAAGAGCGTAGCTGTACAGATGGCACCAGCCAGAGATTTTTGGCTTCTTTAACTAGGGGATGTTATCCCACGAAGTGCCTCTGAACAGAGATGATAAGAGCAGGGTAGGAAGTATCAGCTTGCCTATCAATTGGGAAAGATTTTAAGCCAGATTGAATAGCTGTGGATAACAAAATTCTCATGTTCCAAAAGCAACGATCTGGCCCAGAGGGCTGAAATCTGGGGAAGTGATAAGAAACTGTAATAGTGTATCAGGGAAAAAAAAAAAAAAAAAAAAAAAAACACCACACATACACAGCACTGAGAAACTTACTTATATGTCTATATAGTAACCCTATGAGAGTGGAAAGATAAAGAGAAGAATTAGAAGCTCTAACATTTGAACCAGTGTTAGGAGAGAGATTCGTGGGTAAACGTTGTACAGCTGAGCACAACTAATGAGGTAGGAAGAAAGCAGAAATTCATTATATTACATTTCAAGGGCATATATAAAAAGTGAAATAAGGAGGTAAAAAAAAAAGAAAGAAGAAACCCAAGTGACATCATTATAGGATTCGTACCATGGTTAGATGTATATCTAGATCAAAAATGCATCAGAAAAGCCAACACTGATCCCTGATGCATAAGGCAGGGAACCTCAGCTAGGTACATTGGTAAAACAGTAGAGTGCTAAAACTGACAAATTGGAATTAAATGGGATAACCTTGCAGCTGGATAACCTTCCCACCCTGCCCCAGACACACACAAAAAAAACCACAACACAGAGAAAGTATTAGAGGGAATTTATTTTAGCTCCAATCCCGACTAACAAGAGTACCAATTGAGAATTTGACATATGGGGGTAATAAATAACACTCTGAATTAAAGCAATCCAAAAAGTATGTGTATATACATACATAATTATTTTAAGCAAATCAGTTTTTCTTCCGATATAGAGGAACAGAATCCATAGCAAGACCACCGAGGCTGTGCCAGAAGTTATTTAAGGCACTTAAAACCAGAAAGAAACATAAATCATATGTCAAAACCAAGTATACATGACTGAGGAATACAAAAGAACCAACATTAATCAAATTGCATTAAACACAAGACACAAAACTAACTAGAAAGGGACAAAAATCCATCAAGAACAACTGCATTGGCATACGATAAGAGGAAACAAAGGAAAGCAAGACCTCCTTCCTAAAGGGAAGATGATGAAGCACGCAGTCCCTTGTGCCACAGACTTCATCAAAAGGGAGAGTGTCCTCGGCCTCATGGGGAAACTAATGGGAGAGCAAACCAAGGGCTGGATAAGCCAGTTCCACGCAAGCTGTCAGACATGGACAACACGTCCCCAAAAGATGTCAGGAGCTGCAAGAAGCCATCTCCAAAACAGATGGGAGCAGCTTTACAAGCCCAAGGGGCACACATAGACCCCAGAGGGCTGGAAACAGGCAAACACAGCACCAACTTGTGTTAAGGAAGGAGCACCCACCACTTGTACAGGGACAGTCAGTCTGTCTCCCCGTGAGAACCATCCTAGGTTTGTCAGCATCTGGGACTCATGGAACCTGGTGCCCAGTGTGATCAAAGGGGCAGGTTTCCACTGGCAGACCCACATCTGGCCTGCTAGGGAGGCGTGTCACTTTGATAAGACATGATTGACCCATTTGGTGGGGTCCAACCATTGATAAACTGGACAGATGTGCAGAAATTACATCCCAAAATTAATTGTGACAATAGGCTAAAACTAATTTCCAGTCTTTGCTCTCTCTTATCCTTTCCCTCCTATACAAGGTGTTTGAAAGGATAAAGAGACAGCTACTTCTCTGCAGTTCGTCAGTGTCTACTTGATCTCCATGGGAAGTTCTCCGTTGATATAGGATAATTAGGAAACTTCATGCTGCTTGGATCTGTAAGAGCACACATCTCTTTCTGTAGTGGTTAGGAAGTGGTAGGTTTGCTCCAATAAAACCTAAATTAGGACAGCATTCCCCTATCATTATCCTTGACTTCTCTGGGAAACGAAATCACAGAGAGGAAACATTTAACTGCCATCTCTAATCCAGCTGTGTTTGCACAACTGAGAAGGGCCCAAAGCAGCCTCCTGGCTGCACTCAGGACCAGAGCCCAAACCCTACTTGCCTCGTAAACGCACAGTAAATGCACAGTATACGCACATCTGGAAAACAAAAGAAGAACGTTTTAAACAGCATTGGGAGGTAAACTACAACCAGCAACAGATCTTTAAGGAAATTATAGTCATATGGGACACATGAGAAAGCACATTTTGAGACAGTAGAAGCTGCTTTTAATCTTGAATGTCACTGATGCGCAGTTATGTGTTACGTTAATGCATCGCATGTCCAGTGAGCATTACGGGAGGGTTTTTGAAAATGCTTCTTAAAACTTTAAACAAACATTAACCCCTTTGGCAAATTCAAGTGATGGACATTTTCCCTATATTTCTTGTTTGAAATTAGCTTAAATCAGTTTTCACAGGAGAAATACATCTTCGAGATAGTAGCTAGAAAATATTGGACTGAGTTTATGCTCTGAGCATGCTTAACAACATTCACTGCATGAGTAATGCAGGAGAGCATCAGAACTGCATTTTTAACCATTCACAGTTTAATAAATTTTACAAAGAATCATAGAATTGTTTTGGGTGTGAAGGGACCTTAAAGACCATCTAGTTCCAACCCCCCTGCCACGGGCAGGGACACCTTCCACTAGACCAGGTTGCTCAAAGCCTCATCCAGCCTGGCCTTGAACACTTCCAGGGATGGGGCATCCACAGCTTCTCTGGGCAACCTGTGCCAGTGCCTCACCACCCTCTCCGTGAAGAACTTCTTCCTGATATCCAATATAAACCTCCCCACTTTCAGTTTAAATCCGTTATCTCTTGTCCTGTCCATTTCAAACTGCTAATGACATGGTAACTACAGTCTCTCCACACTTAATGTAATTTTCCATTTCTTAGAAAAAAATTACTTCGTTAAAGCTGTAGCTCACAAACAGCAGCTCCAAAATGGCTTAATACTACGCAAGGAGAGAACCTCTCATCAGTATCACCTCAGTAGCAGTAGCAGGCAGACCAAAGAATTTTGGTACATTGCAAAGAGATGCAGACATTAATCAGATGATTTCTACTGTTCTATGGGACATGTGGTCTACACACTCAAGGGCAGACAAGCTTTTATCAGCATCAGAAGACATACAAACCAGATCTTAAGAAGGAAAACCATAACAAAAACAAACAAGCAGCAGCTAAGGATCAGATCAGCCACACATCCATCATGGATGACTTCAGTCTACTCAATTGCACTCTGGTGGACCACTTTATCCAGGTTCCTTCCATCTATCTGCTTATATCGGTCTTTCTCAAGATCTTCTAGAAATCAAGCATGAGATGTTGCGGCTGCAAGCCACAATTAGGCACGAGAGTGGTGACGTATGGGAATTGCCTGTCATTAGGTGATCACAAACAATTTTCAATAATGCTATGCTGTCTCAATAATTTGCATTCTTATTAAGATGAATTAAGATCATAATTTTATATCATGAGGCACCTCATTAATACAAAGCGGCTTTGTACCTTTATCAGTAATATGCATTTTCACAAAACATCCAATGCCCTTGTGCTAAAAAGCTTATAATGTTACATTACCTAGTCTATATTTGCTCCGCATGAGCATGACAACACCTTGTAATGCACAAAGGATCCATAGAAAAGTATTGCATGTACATAGAGGCAACCTTTTCCTTAACGTAGAGCGGAAGCACAGGTATTGCACTACCTTTGTAGTGCTTCTGGATTGCATAGACAGAGATAACACACTGCATTAACACACTCCAGCGGATTTAGGTTAACAGCCGAGTAGTGAAAATATAAGTATTTATAAAACTTGATATGATATTGGAACCCTTTGGCTGAAGACCAGGTATAGATGCCCCATGTGAAACTAAGCTATGGCGAATAGGAGACATTACCTTTACTGCCATAAACTATTTTATTTTGACTTGGGAACATGACATAATCTGAAATATACACTCTCCAAGCAGCATGATGCAGAAATTTCCTCTCTAAAAAGCAGGAATCTATTTTTCAAATGCTACCTTTTAATTTTGAAAAAGACTCCATTCAAGATAGAAGATCAGCTACCCATATTTTTTTAAGTGATCTGAAGCATGACAAGCTTAGCCAGCAACAGAAAACCCATACAATCTATCCTCTATTGTCTGAGGGTTAATATAGTTATACCAAGCCTATTACTTCTGAGCCTCCTAATGAAAAATGTTCTATTTAACAAAGTGAACATCAACATCCTGAAGAGGTTCCTCTGCTATCTGTCTTCTGCCTTTAATTTTAATTAAGAAAACAAATGGACAGTAAATTTGAAGCAAAGAATCAACATTAATCTCTAAATCAAAAGGATTTATATTGAGATTACAATTAATCACATGCATGAAATCTTATTTAATAGGGTGATGCCCTCAGTTACTTTGTTTAATCACTAAAACAATTCAATTTCCAAAATTAGAATTTGGAACCATTCCAAACATATCCCATTAAGATTATCAATCCAGCAAGAACAGTGACACTAAACCTCTGAAAAATAAACTCTTCAGAACTTTTTACTGCTACACTGAAGAATACAAAGTGTATCCTAACCAAAAGACCCTCAATTAAAAATAGGGAGGGGTAATGCAGTATCTAATCAAGAGGGTGATGTTTCTCAATCCACATCCAAATAAAGGCTATTAGGCCAGATTTTAGCCTTGAGTAAGACTATGAACTCCATCATATTCCTGGATTTCCCTCTACTTGCACTGAGTGTGATTTTGGCTAGTTAACATAGAAAGGATTTTGCCATCATCCTTAATAAAGGACAGAGAGCACACAGTCTTCGATTTACACTCAGAATTACCAGCTGTCATGTGGGATATTGCAGAGATCAGGTCTTGGCTCAGATGCACAGACATTTTGTCATCAAAACGTGGGCTCCAGGGTACGGCAGCGACAGCTTCTGCAGCTGGCTAAGCCTTTTATTCGGGTTCCCTTTAAACATGTTTCTTCCTCAACCATCTTATTCAAGCAGAGTTACCACAATCGTTTTCCATGTCCTTCTCTTGCCAAAAAGGGACCATCAAATATCCCTAAGGAGAATCTCCTGTTGCCCCAAAAAGCACGTGGATGTGGGTGGCGGGATTTGAGAAGACAAACCAATGCAGTCAGTTTGGATTTAACCTAGCTGTAATGCTTCAGCCAGCGCATCAAAACGTGGCTAGAACAACTCTCCCAAACACGAATTCACATGCACACATCTTTTACCTCCAGTCAAATGCCGTATGTCTCCATATATTGCCTCAGAAAGATTAACACAGGACTATTCATTATGCGATCAATAAGCCTGTCTTCTTACAGGTTCTTCTTCTCTTGCCTCACTTTGCTTCCCCTCCATGGCAGCATGGATTTATTTAAAAGGTACTGTATATATTAACTGAAGACTGCCCAATGATTTCTGTTCTCCACTTGTACTCTAGCACTACATCTCCCCATCAACAAAAAAAAAAAAAACAAACCACACCAAGTGGGAGAGTGGGGAGGTGGGCAGAAATCAAGAAGAAACTGGGTCCTGGCATTCAGATCACCCCAAAATGTGTTTGTAGAATAATGCTTGTGTCATATCTTAACAGAACAGACCAGTCACATACTGCTTTCTTATCTAAATGACAATTCCGATCTAAAAAGTCATTTTTCAGGTAGATTTTCTCACTCCACGTGCACAGAGTCACACTGCCAGCAGCAGACAACAAGGCCTTCTGGCTCCCTGCCCCTCTCCAGATGCCAAATCTCCTCCAGTGGCATCTCAACCACTTTCTTTTCCTCTTTCACATGGCTCCAGTCACTTAACGCTCTGCAAACCCACCGGCAGACCCAGAAGAAGAAAAAGCACCTCCCACTCCAAAGCCAGACCCACCACTGAAACACCCCCAATGAGATGCCCACCTTCAAACCTGGCAGCCAAGATGCCTCCGACGAGTCACCAATCCACCTCAGCCAGGTGACAACCCCAGCCACAAAAGCCCACAAAATTTATTGTTACCCCTCAAACCATCAGCCCATCTCAACACTCAGAATAGGTGAGCAACTTGGCTCCCTTCTCTAACCATCTGGAAAATAGAAGTTTACACATTAGAGCCCAGAGCCCAGAGGTGTGCTGGGACTAGCATCAGACATCAGCATGCAGGATTCCACTCTGGGCGTTTTCCTCAAGTATACACTTGAATGCACAATAAAACCAATGCAGATGGCTGCTCACAGAGACGTAATGACAGAATTGAAGTCCAGACCCATCACGGACCACGAAGGGTCTGGATGTTCCCTGCACACCAGCAGACAAGGGGGCTGGGTTGCACAGTGGAGCTCTCCACACCCTGCTCCTGGTCTTTGACGTGCTCAATGGCTGTGTGCGGGATTGGAGTCAAAATACTCTGACCAGTTTAGCAGCCTTATTAATACAAGCCCTGTGGAAAAAGCAGTTAAGTCATAGCTACCCAAGTCAGGAGCTGAAGGGCTGTGCAGATTACAAATGTAAGCTCTCACTGATTGCATATTGGTTGAATATTAACAAAATGCATGTTGCATAACAAGCTAGATAAAGTTGCAGGACAGCAAGGGATGTAACTACAACCCAGTGAAAACCTAACAAAGACAAAGGGGGGGCGTTGTCGTCATGTTCAGTATTTTAGTGCTGCATTGTACTACAGGATTTTTATGAAGCTTCTGTTTATGCTTCTTCCTCCTAAAAGCTTCCTTAGGTAACAAGTTATTTTTATATCACCTAATTCTGTTTGGCAGTTCTTTTAGAAAATATGACGCATGCCACATATAAAGGATTAGAGTTAGGACTGTTTCACAACCAGACATCTCACCTGCTAAGCATTGTTGTCTTTCTGTTACCTCCAGGAAGACTATAGGCTTGAGCTTCCCTGCATGTGCAGGAAGTACCAGCAGTTAAGGCAAAAATGGAACCAACTACTGGAGAGGACACCATTTTATAAAAACATCTCAGCCAGCTCTGCAGCTTGTCTTCGTGATGCATCAGCTACCATGTTGCCTTCAGGCAAGAAACAAAGATTAACTAACAAATCAAGTAAACACATCTTCTTGTCTGCTTTTGGAGTGCATCAAGATAATGGCTTCCTAAACAATTCCTGATTTTCCTGGTGCAAAACCAGGAGGATATATGCAGAGGCAACTCATCTTGCCTCTTCTGTGCACCCACAATGATTTAAACGGAGTCGAGCAAAAGTATTCAGCTTCTCTGTTCCATAAAATCTACTGTGATAACTTTGGCAAGAATATGAAACATATGAAACCAAAGGTGCTGATAAGAAGACAGTCCACCCCATGAACCTGGGCACTTGCTCCGGCGGCACCACTTATCCTTCCCACCAAGCCAGCATCCCCCTGAAAGCAGTGCCAGCCACAGGCTCCTTGGGGCACGGGCCAGGTGCTGACGCTGACCCCGTGCTGCTTTACAGTGGCCGTGCCCAGTTGGAGGAGACTCACCCAGCCAGCCATTGCCACCCCATGCACAGCATCCTCACGCCCATAGAGCCACAAAGGGTTGATTGATCACATTGATGGGGGAAATGAGACGCCTCATGCTGGGGGAAACCAATCCTTCCCAGTGGCAGTAGAGGCCCTGCTCAGAGCAGCACTGATGCTAAGGAAAGCGGGGTGATTAATGGAGAAGAATTGATCCACCCAGTACTTGTCAAGCAGCCAACTGCTGCCTTAAACAAAGAGATCTATGTGTAATGCTACCAGGCAGTCATTCAGATCATGTCACAGCTTATAATACTTCCCCATACGTTCCCCCACTTAAGTCCACCCTTCCTTTTAACAGCTACTTATGCACTAAACAACCTCTTTTTCTAAGCACTTTGAAGAGTGATAGTGGAAAAACATCTTCGAGGTATGGTAGCTTTATCCACCCCAACTCCCCCAAGATCACATCCCACTTTCAAGAAACAAGGCCATAAAATATTTTCAGAAAAATCAGGGGAGTTTAGGCCAAAGAACAGAGGAAGATGGAGGGAGGCCTTGTGAGGCTTCCCTGTCTGAGATAAAGTTAGCCAACAGGTAGCAACTGAGCTAGGAGGGAGGATACGCACAACTACCAGGGCTGAAGGGTACTGAGCCAAAACCTACCTTGGACTAGTCACAGCAAAGTATCATTGTTGCCTTTTGACAGTGCATGTCACATCTATGAATATTTTCTTTTAATCTTGATACAGTTTCCTGAATCAACAGAAACTCTTTAATTCCGTGGTGTAGTTGGGCGAGAGAGTCGCATCAATCCCTCCACGAAGGTCAGAAGCACACCTCTCCTTCAGATTTGACCCTCAAATCTCATTAATTGCAGCAGCATCCTTAGGGCCCAATGTTTGCACATGACGTCCCTGGAAGGGGAAGGGAAGGAGAAGAGACAAGCGCACCCGAAACGAACAGACGGCTGACTGCTCGATCTGGCTCCCCTCCACCCCCACCACGAAAGTCCCCAGGGCAGAGCTCTGCTAACAAAAAAGGGGCTTTGCAAATACCATGCTAGATAAGCACAGTTGCAAATGCAGCTTTTGGCATCTGTTCATCATTAAAGATAACCTCACCTGAACGGCTGGGGAAACAGCCCACCTGTTTTTAAAAATAGGTTTCATCCCTTTCTCACAGCAATCTGCCTGTGCTGAGTGATGCTTTAAAAATATACCAAGACATAGTGCTAACGCTGAAGCATTTCCTTACCCAGCCGGCCAGGGATAAGATCTGCATCTCACAAAAGGCCAACATATGGTGCTGATAGCTCCCTGATTATGTCAACATTTATTAGTTAAGTAAAAATCACCAGTTGCCTTTAAAGGAAGGAGCCCAGATGCCTGCAATTAATATTTCTCCACCCCACCAAAGAAACTGTAACGCAATTCCTAATGTCTCTACTTGAAAAGGCTACAAACCTCACAAATTATGTCATTAGAAACAGCAACGGGTAACAAGAGGTTCAGTATAATGTATTTTCATTAGCCGAGGCTAATTGGAGCCAAATGAGTAAAACAATGCTGTAAGGGCGAGCAGCAGAAATCCTTGGGTCTTTAGGAGATGAAATAAATGAGGGTAATCAGCGGCGTATGCAGAATACGGCATGTTCAATTAATATAAATAGGATAGCAGTCAACGGCAGCGCTCCACCGGGGCACAGACGAGTGCTGGTGGGCAGCAGATGTCTTATTATACTGTACAAACACAAGCGGCACGGCAGCCTCGACCGGCGAAAACACCCGGGTTTGAGGGACACCCAAGAAACAGGACTGGGGGGAGCGGGGGGTTAGGACACCTGCAAATTGCCACCAGAGGCACTTCTGCCGAGGTGTTCCTAGAAGCCAGCCCGGACCCAGGGAGGAGATGGAGAAGGGGAGGAGGTAGGTGCCTGTCACGTTCGAGGAGAGACAGTCGCGGCAGCTCTACCCTTGGCAGCTCTCACACTTGCCACCTGCACACACAGATATTTTGTGGGGGTGGATTAGCTGATCCATCCTCCTCCTCCATCTTTTCATCACGTCAATTTAATTGTTACGGTTACGATAGTAAATTGATTTTGCAATTTCAGCTTTCAGACCCTTCTGAAGTGAGAACAACCAACCTTGTCTTTCACTTCAATCTTCTTCTCAATAAGATCAAGGCTGCTGTCCCTCAATTTTCTCACATTTTAGAAGGGAGAATAATGATGAGATCCCTCTTCAGCATTTGCCTCTGATCTAATCTGTGGCAAAGCATAATTTTTTTTTTCCTGTTCCCATTAGACAAACCCTTATTTTAACACTGTGCTTTGGGACTAAAAGCCTTGGAGATTATATCTCAAAAGTCACAAGACACATGAGTTTTTTCAAGTTACTCAGACTTTCATGCAATTCCTGATATATTTTTTTGCAATTCCTAAAGAGGAATTGCCAGTAATCCTATTACATCAAGTATTATGCACAGAGGTTGGCGTCTTTTTGCAGCCAACACTAAGTCTACCGTACAAAACCTACTGAATGTAAGCATATGAAAGCTTAGTGAGCTATCACTCACATCCACAGACGTCCTGCTTACTTTTCATATTCTGCAGAACAGTAATAACACTCTGCAATGATTAATAAAATGACCATGTCGTGATCAAGTCGACGCTGACTAATCATGGCTTTCAACATTTAGCACCGCTAGATGCTGCTCTGGTACTTAAGCAGTGTACGATACATATGTTTTCAGTAAAAGACTGTCTTTTATCTTTCACTAATTCATGAAATTTTTAATCATTTGATACACACAGGGTTTGGCTGGTTTAGTTTTGGGGTTTGTTTGTGTAGTTTATTTTAATTCCAAGATGCCCCCTCCCTCATTCTCCCCCAGAAGAAGATAGTTTCCACACTGGAAAAACCCAGGCAAAGAGACAGATGTTAAACACTAGGAAGGTATAATTATGAAACCAAAGGTAAGTTAGCTGGGTGGTTTTTGCACTGTATTGCGTGGCTGGTGTCTGAAGACAACAAACCACACAGGAGCACATCTATGCAATGTAGCCACAAGGAAAAAAAAAAAAGTCAAAAATATAAGATGATGTATCAGGAATGGTTTAGGAAGGAGTCGCATATGGGAGCAAAGAGTTGGAAATAAATCTGTACAGTAACTCATGCAAACTTCCTGATGAGCAGCTGAACATGCATATCCATGAACTGTTAAAATATGTTCGAAGTTCCTGAAGTTTGCCTAGACATTCGTCACTTAGATTTCTGGGACCAACAAATAGGTCTATCTATCTATATCGAATAAAAATAAATATTTACTAGTACAAAAATCAAATAACCCTATTTCTGCAACAAATTTTTGGAAAAGGCCTTAGTCTGTGTCACCCAAACAAAGCCTTAAAATCTTAGTAGGGGCCAACACATCAACCCCTCTACTACTGAGTCTGGAGTAAGTACATGAAACCCGCAGCAAGAGTTAAGCTGAAAGAATGAATCCAAGTAATCCTCTAAATGCTGCACAAACAGCAACTGCTGGCGTGCTCGCTCTCTCTCCTGATGCTATTTTATGTATTCTGCACCAACCTGTGCTAGAAGACATCAACTTCTTTGTAGCCCTTTGTGAAGGAAACAGAACGAGTTATAAGGCAGAGTATGCAGATCACCTGCAGTAAGTGAAAGTGCGTGTCTGAGCTGACCAAGGTTGTTGGCAGTGCAGGCAGACAAAAGATCAGCTCCTTGGATCGGTTACAGATGCTACAAAAGAAGCCTGACTTATGTTTAAATTACTTTTTCACAGAAAAATGCATTCCAGACCTATTTCCCAGTGAAATGCTGGAGAAAAAGAAACAGCTGACTGATACCCATGCACTTTTTTTTTTTTTGCTCCTGAAATTGTTACATCGGCACTAAAAATAATTCTGTTCCCTTCCCTCAGTGGCTTACGGCAAGGAGAAACTTGAAGGAAGACTCCATATATCCAAGAGGAAATTCATTAACTCTTTTTTTAAAGCTAGAGAAGAATCTGTGATTAAAGGACAAAAGCCTCCACACCTATTTGAGATGAAATCCTGGTTCCAGTTAAGACAGTGGTGCACTCAAGAAGTCTATAGATTTGCTGTTTCTGTTTTCTTTTTCTCCTTCCTCTGTTTTTAATGAACCAAGCATAAAAATGGGTGAAAGGAAAAACCTGAAGTATTTCTGTAAAACAAAACCAAAACCTCAAACCCACACTCATTTTAAATAATGTTTCCCCAAAAAGTAATGATTAAAATTGTCCAAGTGCCTACACTTCCAGGTGGACAAACTCGACATCTCCATTTTAGAAATACTCATCCTAATTCACTTCTATTATTAAATATATATTGTGAGATGGAGATGAGAATTTTCTAGAAGACTGAAGAAAGAATATCAGTCTAAAGGTGTTATTCCCAATCACAGTATCCAAACTACCTTTAAACTCAAATCTTAAAGATTTTGCTGTTACCTCAGTATTTCTCTTTCATATGAAATAGTGGGAGAAGGTGTAGGAGGATGGTCAGAGGGAATAAATTGCACATTTTTTGGCACATAGCTGACCTCAACCTTTGTAAACACATCATCTGAAAACATCTCTGTAGGTCCCCACTAGGAGAGGCTTGAAGGAGCTGCTTAAGGTTGGAAGTCAGCCAGACTTCAGCTCCAGGAACTGACACAAGCAACCTGCAAAACCTCAGCACACCCTGCCCTGCGACCCACAGCAACGCCCTGCTTGGCACCCAAGCAACCAGAGTTTTGGAGGGAAGAGCTAGAGAGAGGAGAGAAGATGCAAAGGGAATGAAGCCCTGTGCATTGGAATAGGGTGCATCTTCCTTAAGCTGATCTTAATCTGTTTACTGTAACAGCAAACACAATCTCAACTCTTTTGGGTTTTACCCTGCTCCTCTAAGACATGCAATGCCTTCTCCCTTCCCCAAGATAATCTTTACAGAACAGAGACACTTCAGGCTTTCCAGCTGAAAAGAACTTCTTGAAGGAAGTATTTTTCTGCGTTATACGTACGAGTACGTATGATTACCTTGATTTAGCTTTTACTATATAGGTCATATTATGTAGGGCGAGCAACTTGTGAGCCACATCACCGGGACACCAGAGGTACTGCTAGGCATCCTACCTGCAGCAAGTCATTTTTCCAACAGGGAGCCCATCCCACAGGTTTATCTGATAGATTGCTTAGGTTCCAATTGCCTGTACTCCATTTCACGTTAATGTACATGTTTGGGCATCATTGTAGAAAGGCTCCCTAATTCCCACCAGCCTTGCCTCCTCGGCTCCCTGCCCCCCGCCCTACATTGTCTTTGCTACAGGAGTAAAAGAAAATGGTGTCTTTCAAACACAATAATAGTGATTTTTCAATTAGTGTGCCCTCTTCTATCACAGGTTTGGGTATCAGCCATAGAAACTCCAAAGGCTGACCTCGTGACCTTCAGCAGCCTTCCCATCAATACCAGCTAGGACAGAAGCCTTGTAATTTTTTTTTCCTCCTGGAGGAAAAAGCTCTAAATACTACTATTAAACCCACAGAGCCTTGTATCATGGTATACTAGAAGAGTACAGGTAGGCTGTGTTTGCATTTCACCTTATCGTCGCTGCAATGGGACGAAACCATCAGCATGTGTCTCCATGGCACCGCACCCAGGGAAACCCAGCGGACACTTACCAGCTGTATTTCACAGCCAAAGAAGATGAAACTACTTAATTCAGTTGATGTTTATTTGACAGCCTCACAGCTGAGGGTTCACCTCCGCAGTGCCCAGTTAAGGGAGATTAGCAAGATAGCAGGGAATATTTCCCTGCAGATGGCTCTTTATTTGCTAAGCAGGAACTGCAGCAGGGTGAGGCTATCTCAGGATTTTGGTCTGACCCCTCACGTGCCCTTCTTTGCCAGAGAACAAGGAGACCCGAGGAGGCTGTCGGAAGAGTGCTCTTCCCCAGCAAGGAGGCTCCCAGTGTTCTTGCTCTGCCTGTCCTTCAGGAGTCCTGCATCTGATATTTCCAGAGAGGAATATCTCATTCTCCATCTCCCCTCCCTGGAAATTATGTCAATCACATCCACCTTTTCCCCCCAAAGGAAAAACAGCTCTGCCAGTTCCCTTCAGCACCACAAGCTTGAAAACTGCGTTATCCACAGTTCGTTGCTTTGCTTTGACACATTTTGGATTTTCCCCCCAGGAAACAAGTTTGCTTTAGGGGCAGGAAGAGAACCTCGACACCATGATAGCTGAAACACGCAGCTTTCCTTCCACAAGCCCTTGGAAACAGGGAAGGAAGCAGTGCTCCTAGCATCCCAGGCATTTACAAGCATGGAGAAAGTCACTAGTTACAGAGAGTAGCAAGGGCAGGGGGGTGGGTTTCTTCACCTCATTACCACTGAAGTGTTGATGAAGCTGCATGTCATTATACCTGCCTCTGCCCCAACTCAGCTGCTCTACTACCTCTTCCAATTCAGGTGTCCCACTTCCACCTTTACAACCTAATCTGCATAAACGGCTTTGTTTAAATCTGTGAGTGCTGCAAACACAAAATAGTTTTCTGGTTACCACATTTATTCCACCCTTGTCCCAATTTCTACCTTACACTATTAAATTCACTTTTCTGGGCTATTAACATACTTCATCTGTAAAACCACCTAGAGCTTAAGGCGATCGGACCCAGCAACTCTCCCAAGCAACTTCTATCCGGATGAACATTCTACAACAGACAGGCATGAATGAAAAGAGTTAGATTCCATCTTTTGTACAGATGCTTGTGTTTTGGTCGCTGTTTTCACAGCTTGTGCTTTAAACAGAAAAGCAATAGGTGAAGGTCATCATGTTTTTTAACTATCCTGTTAACATACAAGTTTCTACTCTGATTTCTTTCACACCAGGAAGTGATTCTCTATTGCTTTTCTGTTTTAAAAGGAGATTGTTTTGATCTTGAGCAATACCACTTGTGAATAAAGCTACAAAGGGAGTAGATAAACTAAGGGATGGGAGCAGGAAAGAGAAAGACAGCACCAAGACTCTACGAAGGGACTTACCATAGATGACACATAAGAGGCATTAATTTTTTTCAGAAAGGAGAGCAGCTGTGTGAAAGCACTGACACAAACAGAGGCTATATTCATTTCCAAACAAAGCACACTATCAAAACCGCCTCATACTCAGCAACACCATGACAATAGCAGAAAACTCAGCAGTCGGTAGCTAACAAACCCAGAACGTCATTGCATTCAAAATAGCAGCTTTTAGTGTCCTGACTCCCAGGCAGCTCTCCCTCCCAGCACATCTTCAGTCCTCCCAAATTAAGAGCCCTTTAAAACACGATATTTTGTGTTTAAAAAACACCAGAATTAACCCTTCAAGACTAAGTTTCATTTCTGTAATTTCTGAATAATTTCAGAACACCTTAGGTCCATGCTGCTAGCCAAGGTTGGGTTCCCTTTTTCCTGCAGACAGAGGGAGAACAAAAGCTGCTGGTTGTCAGGCCTCTTCTCAAGAAGAGCTTTCACCGTGACACTGAAAACCAGGTCAACAAGGAATAAGTTATTGCTCCTGCCAGTACAGTCATCAGCTTGTTGACCTATTCTTGTAAGCTTTACCCCAACACATCACCACAAACAAGGTCTAATTAGTCTTTCTTTTCTGCCGCTAAAAAAGACCAAACAGGCTTCCTCTCGCAATAGCCTCTCCCTGGCCACGGTTGCAGTCACCAGGTCAGTTCTGGTAACCAGACCCACCAGACGCTTGAGAGACCGGTGCACAGGAAGAAGGGCAAGGTGGCTGGCTCACACGGACTGTTGGCGGCTATACGAGCCCCACAGAAGCGTTCTTACCACCCGCTGCTTTCCTCCCACCTATGTTCAAATTGTACAAACCAGATAGGGTGAGACTTCATGCCACCTGAAATGAGATCTGTGCCGTAAGACAGGATTGTTTGAAAACTCACGCAATGGCTGTTCTCACTCTGTTGTTGTCATCTATGCCATCAAATACTGATATAAAACATAACAGAAATAACCATTGTTTCCCTCTTCTCGAGGGGTCTTACCCACTTTCACCAGCCAGGGCAGAGAGCATACCAAGGTAAAACCAGCAGATCCTTCTGCTGGGAGAAGAGTCCTCTCTACTTAAACAGGGTATCTTCTAGAAAATTCTAAGTACGACTTAGGAAAATCCCTTTCTACTCTAGAGGAGAGAAAGAGCTTGACCTTAATTGCGGCTTACTTTTTGTATTACACTCCCATCGTTCTTTGCTATTGACAAGTCAGCTGTGATTAATCATACATGATTGCATAAACCAAGACACTCCACAAAATAGTAATTAGGAGATTAGCATATACATATGTCTTTGCACTCTCAGAAACACTTTGCAAACATTAACTAATCAGTGTGTCTTACACTCCTTTCACCTGTCTCTCACCTAGCTCCCTCCTTTTGATTTCCCCTCCTTTCTTGCTGAGCTCTTGCTTGCTGCCAGGGAAACTCCTTCCTCTGCCAGCTGTAAGAAAAATCTGTATTCTGCTCTTTCACACTACACCTTTCTCCCCCACTCACTCCCTCGTCTTCTCTTTTCTTCTTTTCACCCTCAGGCATCCTTGTTCCAATTAAAAAAACCCAGCTGGAGCAGCTGGAAGAGGCCTAAATACCCTAATGAACAGGGAGATGCAGCAAAGGAGATATTTACGGCTTTATGACGAGGTGAACAACACAGAGGAAAGGAAATATTAATGACAGAAAATAGAGTAAGGCATGTTTGCCTTAAAGTGAGGCCAGCAGTGAGCTATGGAAAAGAAGGAATTAAGAGAAAAGAGGAAAAGGGCTGTTCCCATTAACATTTGCCTTTTCTCATCAAAAAGGTTTCAGGTGTGGTGAGCTCTCTTGTTGCAAGCTGCCCAGGGAGGCACACCACCGTGTGAGCCTGTAGTAAAGACCAAAAGCTGATGCTGACAGACATTTGAAATACACACAAATCCAACAGCTCAGGTTTCATTCTCTATAAATTTCCAGACATCCACAGAATTGAAATGAGGATAAAATACAATTTGCATTGAAGAAGGAAGAAAAGAAAACTGTATAATAAATACTGGAGATTCAAAATAAGTCTCTTTTTTCTCTGTTCAGTACGACTTTTTAAAATTTACATGAAGAGGAATTTCAAGGAGAGATAAGAATCAGTTAATTTGAAGACAATACGTGCACAAAATCAGATTGTTATCATTTATTTACTAATAAATTTCAAAGTAACCATTTGGAAGTTTCTAAGAATCAGAAAAGTCAAGTTCTCAAAAAGCCTGCCAAGCAAGATGATCATAGAACCACAGAATGGTTTGGGTTGGAAGGGACCTTAAAGACCATCTAGTTCCAACCCCCTGCTGTGGGCAGGGACACCCTCACTAGAAGAAACCTCTGCTGCCACAGCTCAAATTTGATAACTTGATGGAAGCAACTGTACAACAAAATAGAGATCCACAGAGAAAGAAATCTCAGCTGGTGACACCAGACCCACAGTGTCTGCAAAGAGGTTCAGAAGAAGACACTCTTAGTGTCCCCCTTGTTCATGCTGCAGTGGTTCTACACATCCAGGTGGACTGTGGCCATGCACGGATTGTATTTCTTCCCTTGATACGTAACTTGGCTTTTTCAAGAAAATCTCGGTGTTGCTGTGAGGTGCTGAAGAGTGACCAGACACCTCAGGTAGGAACTTGTTCATGCTCCTACTACATCTTTGACACTCAGTGCCTGACTGTTGGATTTGAGGTAAGGAGTCTTCCCGAAGTTGAAACTGAGAGGGACCATTGTGCTTTTAACTTTCTTCCACAAGATACAGTACTAGTTCATTTCCTAGGATACTGGGGAATTTGACATAGGAAACCTCCCATTTTCCCAGGGACTCACGATATTTGTTGATGATATCCCCTTCCTCTGCTCTCCCTCTGTGGTAAAGAGCAGCTGTAGCCGTTGGCCCTTTCCGTGAGGCTTTGCATGTGTTACAGCATTTTGGAAAACACCTTGGAGCTCGTGGAGAAGACATTCTGCAGACACAGGAAGAATAAGGAAAAAAAGAGAAGCTAATATTTTTAAAAGAAAAAGGAACTTGGCAAATTCATGGCTATCCGCCCTTCCCAGGTAGCAGAGCGATGTTCTTTGACCCTCTAGCATACTCCACTCCGTTCAAATCCCATTTGCTTTTGAAGGGGTCCCCAGGCGTCACTGAGTGGCTGGCAGAGCCCACTATGCTGTTCTCATCCCCTGACTTCCCTGGCTGGCTCTGCAGGCATCTCACATATCCCATCCCACTGCCTGAACGTCCATGCACAAGGTTCGACAGGGAGGTGGTAACCTGCTGCCTCCTGGCATCAGGGCAGCACATCTGAGCCCGTCCCTCTCTTCCACGTGGGTCATCTGCCTGGAGAAGATTTCCAAAGACACCCACGGCACAGGCAGGGACTGCACCATAAAACAGCATCTGCCTCGTTTACCCAGTGTAATGCTGATTAAAAACCAATGTGTGGGATGGTTATGCTAGGAACGACTCCTGGTTTGTGGTGATGGGAAACAAAAAAACCACTGTGGTGAAACTGGGTCAATAAATTCTGTGCAGCGGAGTTAACACAGGTGTGCTGCTTGGCTGGGGCTTTACAGGGAGCAGGCAAGGGACTCAAGTAGGGACTGTGAGGCAGGGAAATTTGAGATTAGTGGTTCTGGCTTCAGCAGAAAACTGATTATTTGGAATTAACGTTAATAAATCTAGCTTTCTATTTCTATCCTTTCTCCCACTCCTTCCACGAAGACTCCCTGCGCACCGCTGGCTGATTACAGTAGCCAGCACAAAACAAACCTCTTTCCTTCTCTCTGTGTCACGTATATCCAGTGATACGAAACCTTTGTGTCCTTGCCATGGCTGACATGCCAGCCAGAGCCAGCAATCTTCACTTGGCAGGAACTTCCATGTGAAAGGAATATTTTGAAGAAAGCCTGTGGGCCGGAGCCAAGGTAAAAGCTCTTCACTCCCTCTAGCAAATGCTGCTTTCCCAGTGTGCAAGCGTAAGCTGCTGCCCTCCAAACCACTGTTCCCATGGATCTGCCCCAGCTTGGAGCCTGTCATCTTCACAGCAGGAGCCGGATGAGGGTTTTAGAGTGGGATGGGGATGGCCAACAGCATGAACATTGTTTCTTCAGGAAGGAAAACAAACTTTGGTACGAGGCTTTGGCCAGCGACTTCTCTCTAAGGTAAGCGGTCCTCAGTCACTTTGCCCTGCAGTATATAAAGAGCCTTCCAGGGGAGGAAATTCCGGGTAGCAGAGGGTGACTCGGTGAGCAGGGAGAGGTATAATCCCAGGCAGTGGCTGGAAGCTAAATCCAGGTGATTTAAAATGAGAAGCAAGGTACACATTTTTAACAGTTGCCCATTGAAATGAACTGCCAGAGGTGAAGCTGGGCGGGTTTTTTTTGGTTTTGCTTAAATTTCTCAGATCAAGACTAGATGCCCGTCCCTGCGTCAGAAGTTATAGCGCTTGGAAGAAAAGCAGACCTGAGCGAGACTTGCTGAGTTGCAAATATCCTTGCCTGGGGGGAGCACTGCGAAAGAATGAAGCTTTGTAGAGACAGGGTTTCAGCAGTAATATTAGACATGACCGGTATTGGTACCGCTACTCTTTCAACTTGAGCCGTTAGTTGGATTTGGAGTGTTGCCAATGATGTCCCTCAGGAGCGGAAGCAGGTGATGGAGTCAGGAAAGTCTTCACACAGCTTGTCCTCGAGCGCAGGGGGAATTGCACAGGAGTAGGCTGTGACTTTAATGGCGAGCCAAAGCCCCTCCCAGTCACCTCAGTGGCAAAAACCCCTTGGCTCTCACTGTGAGTATGGCACCAGCATCACCATCAGCTTTTCTGCCGCCTCTTCAGTGCATCCAATTCCTGTTGCTCAAATAATCACTCAGCTGTACCCCTGACTACTCTCATCCTGCCTCCAGGCTCTAGGGAAAAATTGCCTAGGTTTTGGGTCAGTAATTCTTACAGTTCTGAAAGCCAACCGTATCCTGGGCTGTATCAGAAGTGTGGCCAGCAGGTCGAGGGAGGGGATTCTCCCCCTCTACTCTGCTCTGGTGAGACCCCACCTGGAGTGCTGCGTCCAGCTGTGGAGCCCTCAATATCAGAAGGATATAGACCAGTTGGAGCGAGTCCAGAGGAGGCCACGAAGATGCTCAGAGGGCTGGAGCCCCTCTGCTATGGGGACAGGGTGAGAGAGTTGGGCTTGTTCAGCCTGGAGAAGAGAAGGCTCCGGGGAGACCTTATAGCTCCTTCCAGTGCCTGAAGGGGCTACCAGGAAGCTGGGGGGGACTTTGTACAAGGGCCTGTAGTGACAGGACAAGGGGTGATGGGTTTAAATTGACAGCAGGGAGATTTAGGTTGGATATCAGGAAGAAGTTCTTCCCGGAGAGGGCAGTGAGGCACTGGAACAGGTTGCCCAGAGAAGCTGTGGATGCCCCATCCCTGGAAGTGTTCAAGGCCAGGCTGGAAGAGGCTTTGAGCAACCTGGTCTAGTGGAAGGTGTCCCTGCCCATGGCAGGGGGGTTGGAACTAGATGGTCTTTAAGGTCCCTTCCAACCCAAACCGTTCTATGATTCTACGAGTTTCAACCATGCATTCCTTGAAAAACCACAGTGGCTTCCTACTTCCACACGGAGTGAAGAAGGGGAAGGGGCAATCGCACTCAGTGGCTCCCAAAGACTTCACCCACCGTGCCCGAGCCGTGCACACAGCATCGACCAGCTCGGGTGACGGCAGCCAGCAGTGGGTGGGTGATTGCTGACAAGGCCCAGCGCATTTTTACGCGGGCAGGAGCAAACACCGCCAGGTACCACTTGGCCAAGCAGCACTGACAGCCCACGGGGTGAGCTCCACGCGTGCCGGCATCGCAGCATGGAAGGTGTCTGCCACGTTGGTGAGACCCATCCTGGGCCGGAGGATGTCCGCGCGTCACTCCGTGGCACACCGCGACAGGGAAACTTATCGCCTCTTGCCGGGAGTTGTCCCGACACAGGGATGCGGC